>NC_056729.1:1189467002-1189509502 GCF_019279795.1 Protopterus annectens | reverse complement strand
AATGAGAAGAAACAGATTCAAGTAAAGATGAATATTTATTTTTAATGAAATATACTAGTGCCAAAAATTACTTTACAAACAAATGCAAAATGTCCCAGAGAAATACATCGCTGAGTTGTTGAGTTGTATATAAATTACTCTGCATTTGTTTGATATGTAGTCTCACTTAGGTGGGCAACAATTCAGTGTGGTAATCTAAAAGTTATTTTTATTTTGTATGTGTACATGTTGGGTATGTGATGTCTGTTCAGCTTGAGGAATGACAAGCATATGTAGATCAGAAATAGAAAACCAGCATGTTTCTCCACAAATGTTACATTTTCTGTCACTACAACCGTCTAAAGTTCCTGTGCTGGGAATATGAGAGTGCCAAAGACAAATTCAAATCTGACCTGTAGATAATTACTTTAATATAGAATGATGATCTTAGGTACAGTGTACACAAGACTGCCCCCATGTTTAATAAGACATATCAAATGCTGTTTGATCTATTACCATGTAAATATTGACACCAAACATTGGCTTTCACATAACTTTGATATCAGTATAAGAGTCTGCATTGTTCCATTATTTTTAAAATTTTCTAAGGGACTGATGCAGTGTTCTGGTAACAAAACACATATGTAGGAAATATCTATAGCCATTTAACATTGCATCAGCTTTTAAAATCTTGTAACTGATTTAAAAAAAAAAATAAGTTAATTTCTGCACTAAAATAGGCTAATACCCAAAATATAGGCATGCATGATATGGTACAAAAATATTAAGATGAAGAATGCACACAACATTATACCTAATAATCAATACTATGTGTAGTTTAAAACTGTATCATTACAAATTTGCATAAGAATTTTGCCAGATAATATTATTGTGTTTCAGAGACAGAGAATGGAATTGATAGATGAGTTGTCTAGTACACAAAACCATGCCAGTTGCTTTGCATACTAGAGAAGATTGCCCCAATTCATAGCCATATTGATAGTCAGTAATACATGTATGTGCTACTGAGCAGTGATGATTTTAGTTCCATATGTAAATGTGGTTGTCATGGTGAGGCCTATGCTAAGGAGGTCCTTTGCCAGTCCAATGTGCTGCTCAATCCCTGTGCAGTGTAAGTCATTCTCCAGAGCAGTGCAGTAAATGTACATATTTAAGCTGCAATTTAATGATACACACCTATGCATTTTTGTAGAGATGGGAATGTATATAGAGTGAAGTGGGTCAGCTTCTTTTGTTCATATTGCTGAGCCAAATAAGTAATGGGGTATATTTGTGCGGAAATGTGTGTGTGTGTGTGTGTGTGTGTGTGTGTGTGTGTGTGTGTGTGTGTGTGTGTGTGTGTGTGTGTGTGTGTGTGTGTGTGTGTGTGTGTGTGTGTGTGTGTGTGTGTGTGTGTGTGTGTGTGTGTGTGTGCGTGTGTGTGCGTGTGTGTGTGTTTTTGTGTGTGCTTGTCTGTGAATGCAAGTGAGTACAGGAAGAGCACGTGAGCGTATGTATACTTCTGCCTTTGCACAGTGAATAACTGCTACCTGAGATAAAGTATGCTTGGTATGAATGGGGACACCATGGATACTGTCTGAAAAGCAGCATTTTTGTATGTTTGTCTGTGTGCATATATTTCTCTGCATGTGCATGTGCATGTGAATATCTGAGCATCTGTGTATGGTGTTTGCCTGTCAGTGTGTGTTCGCTGTCATCAGAGAAGCAGATGTGTGGAGAAAAAGACAAGATAAATATTGGTTTTGCTCTACTTAATCTTCAAGCTGTGAGTGCGTGTTTATGTGTGTGTGTGTGTGTGTGTGTGTGTGTGTGTGTGTGTGTGTGCACGCGCACCTGTGTGTTTCTTTTTGTCATGTCAGGGGCACCAAGTTATAATTTAAAAAAAAAATGAAATTCCATTTTTCAGGAGATAAAACCCAGTAATTATATTTGTGATATTAAAATGCAATATCCAGTTCTTATACTTTTTCCATAATAATAGTCTAATGCATTTCTACATATACAAAATTAAAATAGATTCTACATATAGAACAGTGGATAAAGCAAGCTAACAGTATTAATCTGTTTGAGGGACAGTTATGTAGCTCAGAGAATCCCCATTCTTTGTAATAGGTTTCCCATCCATGTGAAGCAGAATCCTTCCCTAACACTACTCAAGCGCAACCAGGACCAGTGGATGGGAAATTGGAAATTCACTCATGGTCTGCTGTCTATGTCTTTGATGGACAGAGACAATTGTTAAATCATGCCCTAACTAACATACACCCCCCCCCCCCATTAAAATAACCTCTAAAGCACAACAACTTGTAGGGGAAATTTAGCTGCATGGCTAAACTTATAAAGGCCCCAATGGTCATTAGCCTGATATACACCTATGAACATACAAGAAGTAAATAAGAGAAGAGTCTTAGGTTGCTGTGAAAGAGTGCTTTGGTATAAAATGCCAAATCCAATAAAACTGCCATGTTTGCAATATACTCAGACAGTCCAAAATGTGGTATTTACTGGTATTTTAACCCCCCCAAAAATCAGTATCTTTGTCATTATATGTGTTTGTCACTGTCTGGTGTGTGTGTGTGTGTGTGTGTGTGTGTGTGTGTGTGTGTGTGTGTGTGTGTGTGTGTGTGTGTGTGCTTTTATCAGTGACTGCATTTATTTGTGTGTTTGAGTGTGTGTTTCTCTGTGTCCAAGTGGTGGTGAGGAATTGACTGCCTGTGAGTGGCCTGCTTGCTAACTGTACTAGTCATCAGTACAGCTGGGGAGAGTGCACACTGCTCTCTTTGAGTGAGTGCTAACTACTTAAATTCCATTTACTGAAATGTTGCAATAATGGGGAAAGTAGAACATAATTTATGAAGAATTAAAGACAAATTAAGGTTAAATGCACAGATGTGGATATGTTAGAGAACATCTACAAACTAAAAGGAACAAGTAACAGAATTAAAAGTGTAAAATTGTTATATGTGCATAACTTTTGTAAGTGAAACAAACTGAAAAGAATATTGTTTGGTAGGATGAAACTGCAAAGAGATTCAAACATAGACAGTACATTGCTTTTGAGCCAAAAACAGTCAATGACTGACTCCCATAGTAACAGAGTATACTGTTTTAGTCCACAAATTGAGAAGCAAAGTGTGCCATGATGACAGCATCATGAAAAAAAGCTATTTTGACACAGTTCAGCTTATGCCCTTTATTAGAAAAACTACTGCCAGTCATGTTTTTGTGACAGAGTTGGATGCATCAAAGTGAATCCTTCCATCGGTAAAGAATTTTGTGTTTCTTTCTTCTAACTAATGATATAATTATAACTTTGAAACTGCTTTCATTTAACACCAGATTATGATACTACAGCAGAAAATTATGACTAGAAGAAGAACTCATGTTAGAGACATATTTTGACAGAAGCCATTTTCCCTTTAATGTCTTCACATGCAAAACTAATCGCTTTGATGTAATGTCATGGTTGCATTTTAGGGACATTGACATAACCAAACACGGTGACTATTAAGCCACAACTGTATATGTTGTAATCTAATCATCTGCTCTGTGATGCCTGAGACTTCATATGCAAACCAGCCATGTGCAGTGCATTCATTGTCAATAAGATGGCTTCTATGGGATTTAACAAATTTAATGAAATGCAGTGGCAGTTATTTTTTAACAATGATGTATCGAACTATGAATTTAATAATTAATGTTTTCTTGCTTGCTTATTTGTTTTTATTTTTGGCAAGTACCTAGGCTGGACTTTGGCCTGAACAGATAATATCCATTTTAGCCACAACATCATTGCAAGAGTGCAAAATTGGTAAATTAAAAAAAGTAAGAATAATAAACACTGCAGTTTAAACATTTCTTGATGTAATGACAAATGCAGGTGATTGCTTAAAATAAATAGCTAAGCATTTAGTTATCACACCCCCTGCTACTGACAGTAACACTATACATAAGTAACTATGGTGTATTTTAACATGCAGCTAGTAGTGAGGATGCACTGATAATAATTCAGTTGATTTAATACATATGTCCTCTTATTACGTTTATTGTAGGGTGATTTTTTTTAAGTGTAGAATTATTAGTAAATTGCTTTATTAAATAGGTAGCATATTAAAACAAATATGAATGGTGATAATATAGGCTTATTAGTGATGTGTGATGGTAAAGAACTCCAAAGTTTGGGACCTAATGGAGAAGGAATTTTTATGCACAAAATACTTAGTTAAAAGGGATTGATAGTCATAACTGTGAGGTGGTTGAGGTCTCACTATTGGAGAAATTGTTTTGAGCATTTACAAATATGCAACCAAGATTTTAGTATGAGATTGTATGCAGTAGGTTTTCTCGTCAGATAGCAGTGAAGGCCTCAGCAAGATCTGGAAATATGGCTCTTGCCAAGTTTTTCACTTTCATGTTATGGTATATAATAAAAAAATATATCATGCACAGTAAAAGTACTTTGTCCCTGAGCATGCTGTGCTGTTTAAGAAATAGCACCAGTGGTTAATTCCTCCTAGGTTACTGGGTTAGATCCGACCACAAACTCATCACCATGGAAATCCACATCTCACCCCCTCCCCTTTCAAGAAAAAACTTCTTCAAAGCTGACTTTGGACTTCTAAAAACAGAGATGGCTAACTTCACAGCACCCATGCCAACTGAAAATAGATGCATGACTGCCAAATCATAAACCAACGCAGTGTACGAACATGTACATAAATGCATGGAATTAGCCATACCCAACAGAACCAAGATGCTCTCCTCCAAAAAAAGGAAGCCAGTCTGGTGGTCCCCTGCCATTAATAAACTCTACAAAAGATGGAAGAAACTGCTCCAGAAAAAGGAGAAATCCCAAGAATGGAAAAATTCCCTTATTAGCCTCAACAAAATGTTGAGATCCTTCATCAAAACCTCCAAAGTCAGCTATGAAGGCAGAATTGCGGCAGACACTAAAAGTAACCTCAAAGCCTTTGATAGTTATAGCAAGGATATCCATGGCAATAACCAGATTTGCTCTGAGTTACTGCACAAAGGTACCCCCTATACTGAGCCAACAGATATTACCAACATACTGACCGACAGATTCAGTGCCAACTTTACCCCTCTCTCCCCCCTAAAGGACCAGTTTCAATACCGGAACAATGCCATGCACCCAGCAATACTGCAGCACAGGTTAAAGCTGCATTGTCTAAGGCAAAGAATACAGCTCCCATGGGACCTAACAATAACCCTGGCTGTGTTCTACATGAATTACAAAGTGAACTGGCACCACATCTGTGTGCTATGTTCACTCACATCCTCACCTCAGCCTTTGCCTCTAACAAGAGGCACACTGCTTCAGTCATCCTTCTCCATAAAGGAGGAGCGACTACAGACCCTGAAAATTATCACCCCATTAGCCTGACAAGTCTGATATGTAAGACTATGGAGCACATCATCATGGATCTAATTAATAAGGATATAGGGAATCTCCAAACTCTAGATCCCATGCAATTTGGTTTTGTGACAGGAAGATCATGCCTGCTCAACCTGGCTGACATCTTTGAAACAGTCACCAGAGCAGTGGATGAAGGTAAGGCAGTTCATACAGCCTACCTTGATCTGGCCAAGGCCTTTGATACACTCCTCACTCAGGAATTATTGATAAACTCACCAAACTAGGCCTCAACCCCTATAGCATTAGGTGGGTTGCAAATTGGCTCACAGATAGAACCCACAGTGTAAAGTAGTGGACTCCAAGTCAGACTGTTGACTAGTCACGAGTGGAGTCCCAGAGGGATCGGTCCTGGGTCCTCTCCTGTTTGACATCTACTTCTCAGAAGTCCAGGCCAACACGGAGGGACTCTGGCTGAGCAAATTCGCAGATGACTGCAAGCTGGGAGCCATTATTAACTCCCCAAGTGATGCAGACATCCTACAGAAAATCCTCACTGAGACTATTGACTGGTGTCAAACCCATGGCCTTAAGCTTAATGCCAAAAAATATGTCATCATGTCCTTTGGGAAAAACTCACTTCTCACTAATTACCACATCGATGGGAGTCTACGGAACACTGAAGGCATTATAAGAGATCTGGGGACACAAGTTCACAGCAATCTCTCCTTCGACCACCATATTGCCACTGTGGGTCAGAAAGCCCTTCTATGTGGCATATCTCATTAACAAGGGTTTTGCAACCAGGAAGAAAGAGGTAATCATTTCTCTCTACTCTTCCCTCATTACAATCATAGAGTATAATTCCCCATTTGGCATGTACCTCACCAGACACCTGCAACAGTTGGAGAGGCCACAAAACTACCTCACGAAGAGGATCCTAGGCCTTAAATACATGCCCTACATGGACAGACTCAAAAAATTCCAGCTATTTTCTGTCTCATATCATCTACAAAGAGGTGATCACTACTTGACTTACAAAGCCATGTTTGACCCAGCTTTGTTAGAAATGCTACATCTAAAGAAATCCCAATCCCTCCACACCACATGATCCAGAAACCTCAAACTCATTACCACAATCAACAGAACGTGCTGGAGAGACAACTTCATAACCCAGAGACAACCCATGCTCTGGAATAGACTTCCCATACATGTCAAGTAGAGCACTTCACTAGCCCTCTTCAAGAGAAATCTTGATGAGTGAATAGGAAATAGAAAGTTCACCCCGGGGATCACTCCAGTGGCTCTAATTGACAAAGGCACTGGGAAATAATGATGAGCGGCACAATGCCAGGGTACTTCTATGGGCTAGGCTTGTAAAGGCCCCAGGGCCATTAGCCTAGTACACACCTATGAACTTAAGAAATGACAATTAAATATATATATCTATATATATATATATATATATATATATATATATATATATATATATATATATATATATATATATATATATATGTATATATATATATATATATATATATATATATATATATATATTTATTTAAATATTTTTATTGAACTTTGATATGGTCCACATTTAGCAAGATTTCAATTACTTTGTAATATAATTTAAAATCATAAAACTCATTCCTCACACCCTTTTACTGCATTGATATTAAAACTCTTGCTGGATTGTTAAAGATGTTATTAAATTAAACTGCCATGAATAAGGAAGAAACTGAGCTCTATCTATACGCATATGATTCCAGCAGTTTAAGTCAATTATTTGTTATTGATGCCAGATGTAACATATATATATATATATATATATATATATATATATATATATATATATATATAATGTCGAGGTGAGAATGCACCCATGTTTGAATGATTTATATGGGTGCATTCTCAATGTTCAAATGTTTATATTAGCGAATGTAATGTGCATTCGCTAATATAAATTCAAAGAACTGTACAGAGATTGTGGTACAGTGCGGTTAGGGAAATTCATCCCTTTCCTCACTGTAGCACAATCTCAGAGTTGGAATATATAGTTAGCAGGGGGGTTTTGCCCCCCTGCAAAAAAGGCATGGCAGATATAGGAGTTTACTGTACGTGTACTCCTATATGGACATCAGGTGCTGTGTTGGAAAACAATGTCGAATCTGCTGAATTCGATCAGCGGATTTGACATTGTGACTTTTTTTTGACTTTCAAGTTTTCACTTTGATATGTCGAACACAAATTATTTTTGCGTTCAACATATTGATAGTAAACCTATATCTATATATATATTGTTTGTCTTTCGGCTTTTCCTGGTTAGGGGTCGCCACAGTGGAACTCCGGTCCGCTAATAATTGGCAGTTGGTTTTTATGGTGTCGAGTTGTCAGCCCGATGCCCAACCTTCAACGAAGGCAAGCCCATTCAATGCATGTCTTTCGAATGCCCACTCATCCGCGGGGAGGACATGCAGACTCCACACAGAAGGCACGCCCAACCCAAGCCGAGAATCAAATGGGAGAACCTCTTGCTGTGAGGCAACAATGCTACCGCTGCACCACCATGGAATATATCTATATATATGAAGTAGAGCCATATATATATATATATATATATATATATATATATATATATATATATATATATATATATAGATGTACTTCACATGACTGAAAACTCAAAATACTGAATTTCCAAATATTAATAGACATGATGTGTGTTTTCCTTCACCTGTTACTTGCTTGTGATAAAAAACATTAGAGTAACTTAAAGTGCCAACTGTCAGAATACCGATAGTAGCATAGAAATTATTGTTGTAGTGTTTCTAAGTGTAAGTTTTTTTCTTTACACTTTTACGGTCAATATCTAAAGTAATATGGCAGATGTTTTTTGCTCTCCCAGCAGTAGTGGCAGTGTGTACAATACTGTAAGGTAAGTCAAAGGTATATGCCTTTTTATCCACTGTAGTGCAATCATTGGGTGGTGTGTGAGGCATAGCATGCTCACCTAGTTTGGTTTTATATCATCCAGTTTCTGTTAAGGAGGCATGTAACTAGTTTTTAAGTTTTGGAAAGTTTTGGAAAGAGTTACTCATTGGTGTTGTAAGTGTGCATGTCTGCGGCTTAAAATTCAGTATTTTGAAATTTAGCATTTTTGCTTAATCAGCACAACAGGGGCTGTGAATGAACTGGAGGTAATCACTCTCAATTAGTAAAGAAAACAAATGGTGACTGTTGTGATAAATTGAGAGTTTGCCAACTCAGCTAGATAGAGTTTTGTAAATAATTCTTGGCCATTGTAAATATTAATATGATCCACAGGCTTGTTTGACAAATATAACCACAGTGCACCCTGCTGGAAAAAAGCTGATAAGTAAAGAATTTAACAACCGTGTGTGATCGCAGACTTGGAGACAGGATGTCTGCTGCTGGAGATTCTTTCTATTGTCCTAAGACAGAGATAATTACTAGGTTTCAAATGTAAAGTGTCTATGGATTCCTGTCAGCTGCAAGATCACAAAGAAATGTAAAATTGTAAGTTATGTGAGTCTGGGAACTTAAGCAGAGGTGACAAGAATGATGTAATCTGAAATGACTCAGCAGTAATGTATATTATCAATTTAAGACTATCTCAGAGAGAAAGAGATGGCATTTTGTATTTCTGTCTGAACCTGAACATAGCATCTCACCAGCACCTTGCTTTGCCCTGTAAGTAGGATCTTAGATCTTAGTGTTTCTCTTAGAGATAGATAGAAATAGCATGATTCGTCTAGCTGATTTCTATATTTATGTCAGACTGTCCTACAATGTTGTTTTAATGTATTTCCTGTGATGTCTGAACTCTCTAATGTCATTGTGTTGAGTTAATAAGTATTGTCTTGTGTTTTTATTACTTATTATTAAATATTTTTACACATGTCAACTGTGGCTGCTTTGTGTAGAGGTAATTTAAGCTTGTAGAGTACTTGCATGCATTTGGTGATACTATATAAGCCACTCCTAAATAGCCTTCAAGTCTCAGTCACACTTACCAATTGGATAATTATAACATTGCACAGTAGAATTCGACACCCTTTGGTAAGGGTCTTTATAGTAGCTGATAGTAGTGGTTGATGGCAGTCGGTACTACCATATAGACTGGGCAGAAGGGGGCATAGCTAATGAACCTGTGCCAGCCTTCCCCAGAAGATTTTGTGTGTTTGCAAATAAATGAAATCTCAAAGTGTATACATGTTAGCTACTTGGGCAGGGACACGGAGCACTGGTTGGACAGAGAGGGTGCTGAAGGTTTTGTCTTGACCACTTGACTGAGATCTGAGCCCTATAGCTGTGCCAGTGGGGAGTCTTATTGAGGATCTGGAGAGAAAGAGAGAAACGAGCCCCAGACTGACTGTGATCTATGTCTGCTCTTAAGGGAAATTGTACTTTACTGTGTGTGTACTTGTTATCCTCCTAATGTTGATGCCCCTCACTGGCGCTAGTTGTGAGGAATGAGGCTCCTTCATTACTGGCCCAGTGCATGGGTGTCACAACTGTATTAATAATTCCCCTGTTTCTAATGGGGAATATATTGTCACTGTTAATTAAGTAGTTCAATTACTTGACAATTTCAGTTTTGGAACCTCCAAAGAGTATTTTCCATATCTACACAGGAGGTACTTGAATTTGCAGGAACATATCTTTGTTGGAGAAAACTTGTATAAGTTTGAGACCCTCCAGCTGGACAATTATTTTTTAACTGAATGTGTCAAGAGGCAACACTTACCTAAGGATTTGCACATATGGAAATATCCACATGGTATGGAGCCTAATTCACCATTCTATTAACTGTTGGATTGAGCAGGTTTGGAGATTTCTCATTTGTTAATCAAGGAAAATAAAAGGCATATGTCCAAGCTTAAAGAGAATATTCCCAAGTTAGTAGACGCTATAAGTTTGGACTTTGATTTTCCAAGACACAGAAACAATTTTAATAGAGTGTTTTGCATGCTGGAGAGTTAACTAGCTCAAATAAAGGCCAGGAAAGATAGAAAATTGCCAGGGATGACTTGGATTATAAACATCACACAGTATATACTGATCCTTCTGGCTCTGTCTATATTGATTCTATGCAAGTACAGGTGAATAATGACAACACTCCACAAGAGGTTTCTAGGGACAACCATGTGTATGATGTCCCTTTAGGGAAAACTCCACCGAGGCACTCTGACAGGCTGGCAAACAAGAGGGCCATGGTTCAGCAGCATTCAGGGGAATCCGGGCCTATCAGAGAGACAGAAGATGGAAAAAACAACAAATGGACAACTTATCCTTGAGGCTGGTTGACCAGAATTGTCCTATATAACAAACTTATTTTCATACAGGTCCAGTGTCTATTACCTCATATTTTGATTTCAAGATTTACAACTTTAGTAATTTGGCTATAGGCCCTGAGCAATATAAAGTTTTCTTGAAAGGTTATAATTTTATACAAGCCAGTAGAGCTACAATTGATGACACCTTGGTAGATTTAAAAAAAATTTACTCGAAAACTGAATTTTGAAGTTCCCTTAAAGGATAAAGAGAACACAGATATACACATCAACAAGTTGAAAAGGAATAGTATAGCCAAACTCCCTCCTCATCATCGTGTGCTTAGTATTTTTGAAAAATCCTGTGAAAAGGAGATTCATGAATCGTTGAATAGTAAAAGACACATGAAATATTTTAATATGTCTCAGGAAGACAGGCTTATTTTAAACAATTGTATTAAGGACAAGAGTATCAGGTGCATGAAACATGACAAGGGAGGGGTTTGGTTATTATGGACATTCATGAATATTCTGGATGTCTATTCAGTTTATTGAACAATGAGAGTATCTACATAGAGGTGTCTGTTAATGAGACCAACATCTCTTATCAGGCCATCAAGGTAGCCCTGGATGAATTTCTCCTGTTTGACCATGTTTCTCAGGATTTATATAACTTTTTGATAGTTGAACATCCGGCGATTCTAAAGATTTTTGGGACCCCAAAAATTCATTCTTGTTTACTCGATCCAACCTTACGTCCTATTGTGGATGCAAGAGGCTCAGTTACAGATCCACTTGCCAAGTTTGTGGATTCTAAATTGAAAAATCTATTTGTTTCTATTCCATATATTGTCAGGGACTCATGGGATGTGCTCAACAAACTAAGAGACATTTACTTTGATGAATCTGTGATTTCTGTGACATGTGATATTCACAGTCTGTTCACTGTAATTCCACAGGATGTGGGTTGGATTGGTTAGGTAATATTCTGATGAAATTTGGTGGTTTGGATGCCATTGAGACATGGTTGGTTTTAGACTTCATGGATACGATACTTCCAATAACTTTTTGACTTTTAGTGGAGAATTTTTCAAGCAGAATTCTGGCATTTCAATGGGGTCAGCATGTACCCCTTTGTTTGCCGGTGCTGTGTTGTTGTGGTGGGAATTGGAATATGTGTTCAAGTCTCCTTGTTATACAAACTGCAAGGGTTATTTTCGTTATTTGGATGATTTGTTGATCACCTGCAGGGGCACTAAAGAAGGGTTTATAGAATTTTTCAACTTTTTACAATCTAGTACTACATTTTTGAAATTTACACCTGTTATTGAGGATGAAAAAATCAGTTTTTTAGACACTGCAATTTCAAAGCTACCCCCAGGAGGCATTAAGACTTAAGTGTATCGGAAACCCAGCTTTTGCAATGCTTTTCTTTCTTTTAACAGCAGCAACCCCTTCCACCAGAAGAAAGGGGTGGTAAATAGTCAGTAATTAGAGCTTTGAGGTTGACAACAGATGACAAGACCTGCTTGTAAAAGTTCAAGTTATTGAAGTTGATGTTCCTTAATAGGGGATATCCCTCTGTTTTATTGGAACAGTTGTAACGTGAAGTATGGCCTCACAGACGTGACTACTATTCTCCTATTTTTACATCTGGTCTTAGACACATGACAGAGGCTGAGTTAGGGCAACATGCATTAACATTTTCTAACAAAGACAATATGATTTTACCTTATTCCTTAGATGCCGGAGACATCCAAACTATTATTTGCAGGAACTGGCACTTGTTGTTGTGAGATTATGGCATCCAAAAGTCTTTCTCCCTTCCCTAGGTTTACATTTAAGAACAAAAGAAACATCTAACTGCTGGTAGAGAAACCAGTTTTTGAAAGAGACAGTCCACCCATCAATAAAAGATGTGGCCTGTGGCAATCAGTGCCCATATATTTGTACTATCCTGAAGTTGCTTGACAAGTGAAATTGAAGGATATTAAAAATGAGGGTAAATTTCATTGTGGTTCTGACAGAGTAGTTTACCTTGTACTTTGTGACACATGTGCATCTTTTTATGTATTTAAAACTGTTAATTCTCTCAGTAAGAGGATTTACCAACATTTGTATAGTATGCTGTAATGACAATAAAAGCACTTTGACTAGACATGTTAACTGCCTTGGGTTTAGACACTTAAATTCCTGGTTTTGGAGCAGGCTAAATTGGTAGTGTTTCCTGGGGACTGGATGAACCATTTACTTCAGTGGTAAATGTATTATTGAAATGAAATTATGATGCGGCCAATTACCCTGGCTTAAACGAAAATATTTCCGTCATCAGTGTATTGATAAGAAAGGCCAATAAGGTGTGAATGTATTTAGAATTTTACTTAGTTTTGCTTTTAAGCATTCTATCCAGTTTGGTTCTATGCCCGATATTTTTTTATTGTCAAGACATTCAACTTTTTAATGGGACACAATGATTGGCTGATTGAGAGGGCATGTATTATCAGCTGGTTTTAGTTTATTTAAGAGAATTCTGTGTTAGCACTTGCAGTATTGACAATGTCCAATAGAGATGAAAATGTTTAACTGAGTGCTTTATCATGTATTATTTTTTTTGTAGTTTTTTACTTCATTAAAGTCTTTATTAAAGGGTTCTCGTTCGGACATTTCCAACATGGTTTTTATTTTGTTTGTACTTCTTTTCCACTTTTTGATCCAAGGCAAGTCTGTTGCTATGTAAATAGAGTATATGGAACAATTCCTATACTGCATCACACCAGAGATAGAGTTCAAAACATTCCAACCATGCCCACAATTCATTGTAATCATATTAACACATCCATTTTTTCAGATTTCCAATGTAGCCTGTAGGGTACGTTTTTATGAATTATTATGTTAAGTTGTCTTTACAAATTTTTTAAAAGTATTTCAATGAAGAATGAATGACTCATACATTAAAAGAATGAGCAAGTTCTCAATTTCATTTAAAAGGACCTGTGTCATTTGTTAATAAAGTGCTAGTTTTGAAGTAAAAGAGAAAGCTTTCCTGCATGAGTCCTGTCTTTAGGCTGTATCTGTTGAGGAAAAGGTCCAGACAACTTTATTGCTCTTTTATTTAGTAATGTTTTGCATGTTGTCAGATATCATTGGTTTGACTATTATATTCTTTTTTTTGATGGATTTGAAATAAATATTTTTAAAAAAATGCATAAGTAGAAAGAAGATATTTCCCTGCCTTTAATACTGAAGAGTAACCATAGATCTAATAGAATTATATTCCATCTGAAAGGCAATATTTTTAAACCTGGGAATTTATTAATAAGGAGATTACAGAATTTTGTAAGTAACAAATATTGAGTTGAATAACCAAAATGAATATCCCTTAGGGTAGAAGGTCATAAATTTCAACACTTAAATATTATTTAATCTGATAAACATGTTTGTTTACTATGGTAATGCTGAAAATAAATTCTAGACTGAGTTAAAGCACATTGTTTGGAGTTTGTAAGACTAATTACCCTTTTCCCTGTTCTGTTGTTATTTTATGTCATGGGATATGTACCACAATAAATGAACTTTTTGTATAGCATTCTGAATTTATAAAATGTGGATAAATTGTGGAATAGGGAATTATTGGCATGAAAAATCATTAAAATAAATGTTCCCTATATGCCACTTTAACAGGTTTTACAGGCTGTTGAAACATCTATTTCTAATGAATGAGAAAGATCTGAAGTGTCATAATATCTCAGGTATTTGAATGAGTTTACTTCCTGAGATTTATTTTTTTCAATCTCTTTGAGTGAAAAGAGAACCTTCATTTTATTGGGATTGATTGACTATCAGAAAATATTTATAAGGGTATCTATTGGGAATCAGCAAATTAAAGAATGATTAAGCTGGAAATCAGTAAGTAAAATATCATCTGCATAAACTGTAAACTTAATTTGAAAATGTCTTGTCTTAATAGGCTGTATTTCCATGGTATTTTATATCAAGTTAAACTGAAAAAGAGAAGCCCCCAGATTCAGCAAGCTCTGCACAGAGTGCCTGAATAGTGCAAGAACTGCTGCACGCAATATGGCTGCCGAGGAATCCAGGAATGAGCCCCAGAGATGTGCATGAACACACCTACACTATTCCCACACGGACACCACTGCTATATGCTAATTACCTAATTTTCTGGTGAAAACCATGCAAATGAGGTGAATTAGTGATCCAGGAAGCAGGCAGGCATCTGTGCAGGAATAGTGTAACTTGCAGAAATGTATTCAGTTACTAACTGAATACATTTCTGCACATTACAAAATGTAGGCATGACAGCTCGAAAGAAAGCAAGTATTCAATGTAGTAGGCCTTCCAATGGCCAAATATATAGCCACTGGCATGAAAAATAGTTGCAAAATTATAAAAAAAAAGTTTGTTTTTTTTTGGCCAATCTCGGCCATTTAAGCATAGGGCAGCGGTGCACAAATGGGATCGACCCAAAAATCAGAAAAAAAGGGGGAAATAAGCTTTTAAACTCAAATCGCATTTTGCCATAACAGTCAATGGCATGCATAAGACAACAATACCAGGGAATAGTGGTTGCTAAGGGGGAAGGATCAGTGTGAGTGTGGTAACTATGAATTAGCATTCTGTTTTATGCAAATGAGGGGATTGATACTGAATCAGATTTCCTCTCAGTGTTAGCTTGCACCGAACTGTGTAGGTGCAGCAACACCATTGTATAAGTCTAAGAAGTGGATGACTTCATAAGGGGATGTGTCATGCATGCTGTGAGCTTATTGAAGCTCTGTGGCCCGTGTTTGCTCTTAGCTAAGCACAGCTAAGGAAGGGTGTGCGTCTGAGACTGCCTAGCAGTGTTTGCATTGCCTAAATGGGTGTGTGCATCAAGCACCATGTTCTAAACAAAAAAAAAAAAAAAAAAAAAAAAAAAAGAAAAGAAAAATAGGAAATAGCAGCTCTGTTCAGATCTGAGTACTGGGTATGAGCGGCACGCCTCGGGGCTTAAACGGGAAGGCAATGGGAAGGGAAAACAGCAGCAGGAAGGTAATCAAGGGGAACTAGCATAGCTGGCAGGTGAAATGTATCAGAATCAGCCAATTACACAGGCAGCAGCCTAGCATACTAAAACTATGCAAACACCTTTCAGTCTGTTTTTTCCCCACAAACTACACCACCAGTGTACACAGATGGGAAAATTTTACCTTACAAAACTAACAAAATGTTAGGGCTGCTGTCACTCTCATACATCAATATGTGCAAGAGGCTGAGGGTGGAGAAGATATGAATATTGATGACCATCCCACAGTGAGGAAGAGGAAAAGAGTGTACAGACACAGGGTAATCTACCAGGGGCTACATGAGCTGGAGATAGTTGAGCACTATAGGGTGGACAGGGATCTGTTGAGCATACTGTTGAGCTGTGCCGGCTACACCTCACACACAGAACCAACAGAGGGGAACCCATCCCAGTGGATACCAAGGTATGTGTAGGCTTAAAAATACTAACCACAGGACATTCCAAAGGGCAGCTGGGTATATCATGGGGATCTCACAGGCATCAGCATCCAGGGTAGTCTACCAGTTCCTGGATGCCATCTCAGCACATGCCGGTGAGCACATATATTTCCTCAACATCCATGAGGCATTTACCAGAAATATGTGTCTCTTCCACCAAGTAGCAGAAAACACTGAGGTTGTGGGTGCTATAGACTGTGCGCACATACACATCAAAGCACCACCTGGTGACCGGGACAGGGTCTACATAAACCGCAAGGACTTCCCCTCCATCAATTGCCAGGTCGTGTGCGATTCCTAGGGCATTATTTTGAATGTGTGTGCTGGCAGTCCTGGAAGCTATCACAGCTCCCACATCTGGCATATGACACACCTGTACCAGTTATTTGCCAGTGGGGACATCCATTATGGTGACCTAGTGGGGGATGCTGGCTACACACTGGAGCCGTGGCTGATGACACCCCTCAGAAATGCACACAGTCCTGAACAAGAACTCCATAATGAGGCACATGTACAAACCAGAATCATAAAAGGGCATGTGTTTGGGATGCTCAACCCATGGTTCCACTGCCTGGACATATCTGGTGAAGCCTTGCAGTACTCTCCAGCTACATGTACACAAATGTTCATAGCATGTGCCATGCAATATGATCCTACAGAAACAGCTGCAGCAGGAACAGCACAGGGCAAGGCCACACAGCCCCCCACCAGTGCCAAGGCCATCACAGGCACAGAGTGACTTGGAGGAGGAACTACCTAAGCCTGCCCATGTAGGCAGAAACAGGTGTGCTCAGTATGCCCAGGCCATGGCAAAGAGGAAATGCATAGCACATACACTGACATGGTAGGGACCCAGGGAATGACACCTCTCTCTGACTAGCACATACAGTAAAAGGGATGCCAAACATTACGCTACATGTTCTTTACCATGTATAGGGAGTGTACTATGTGCATCCGACATAGCCAACCCTCCAGCACTGTCCTCAATACTAGCATAGCCACAAGGTAAGTTACTCCCCCTATCAGTTACTCAATGGAATGGTATGTTCTGATAGTTGTATCTATGGTATGGTCACGAGCATGGAAGGGAATTGGGTTGCTACAAATACTGGTGTCAACATACTAGGCAGTAATAGACAAGGTGACAAGTCCCACTGCAGTACATGTAGTGGCCCAAATGTCTGTCCATAGGACACACACACATGCATGTCAGGGAGGGTCACATACCCACCCCCAACCTCAGCCAGCAGGACAGGTGTAGATGACCATAAAGAAAGGCTGGGCTAAGGCCTCCAATTGATGGCAATGGTGAATAGCCCCCCTCATACCTCCTAGTAACATGAAGTGTGAGGAGTAATATCAGCGGAGCACAGATTGCCAGAGCTGGCCCAATATACAGGCTAGATTGTTGCATGTGTACAATGTGCAGGGGTCTGTGTGTTAGGTAGTTGTGTGTTTAATATTGTCTGGAAGTGGTCAGCATGTAGGTATGGAGGGTTGTATCTTGGTGGCCTATGGTCATTACTGTGGTTGACAGGGCCATGTTCTGACAACTGCAGTGCCAACCACAATGCTTCTCAGCAATACCCATGTCAGTAGTCATCCATACTCACTGTCCAGATGTCATTATCTGTCACCATCTGAAAGATGGACATGCCATGAATGTGGGCCCATACATACACACAGTACACAGGTGGAAGTACCCTAGAAAGAGTGCATAAAATGTAGCTGTCAACTGCACACAGCTTTGGAATTGTACATACAGGTTACCAGCACATTAGTTGTCCGTGTAGTATGGGATACTGATGTAGTCTGGAAAATCACTGGCAGACCACAAAAGGCACAGTTATGAAGTAATGAGAGACTGCCTATGTCCCCGCACAAGGCAGCATAAGGAGAATGTTCCAGGTATATCTGTGAGTCAGCTGCAAGTAGCTTCCATATCACACATCCACTCAGCACACTCCACCATCAGCCACAGGTTTATCACAGGTCATATCCTTGCTGTTGGGAATGAGTACTGTATGACCCCACTTCTGTATGGGAAAACCCACAGAATGCAGCATGCTGAAGAGGTGTCCTATGCAGGTATATCCCTAGCTGTAAGCAGCACCCTGCCTACATTCAAACCAATGAATCAATATGGACTGTAACTATTGCCATTAACACCTCGCACATTTACCCTGTCACCCCAGGGGAATCCACTGGCTCGCAGCCTGGGAATGTAGGAGAGACAGAATGCACTGGCCTGCTACAGATGGCCGGCATCACTACCAAATGGCCTACAGTCCTCTGTCAATGACCTGTGCCTCACCTCTATTGCCAGTTTATGGTATCTCATGGAGTCCCAACTAACAACCTAACATGGTCAACAGAACACAAATGCAAGGCCATGTTGATAAATCCCAGTAGCATGCCCACCATGTCTTACTGCATGAACTGTGGACCAATCCATAAATACTGCAGGGATGAATGGCCAACTATAGGGATACTTCTCAGATATTACTCGCATAATGTTAGGAAGAGGACAGAATAACAGAGTGGGGGGGGGGTTGCAGAAGCATGGATGTCATGGAGTGCCTGAAGTCTGAAACTCTGATATGTGCCCATACTACCCCTCCTGCAAACCCAGTAATGGGTGGCTACAAACCTGCTCATAAACCGCAATGTGAAGGGGAACTGACCAGATATATGAGCCTCTGGGTAACCTGGGTGAATCTGTACAGCTGAGAGGTATGGTCACAGCAGGATATGGCCATTCTGTTAAGATGATATATGTACAAGAACGGGATCCTCAGCCACCATAGTACCAAGGTGCTGGACCATTTACACAGACCCATAAGCAATGTCTGCAGCTACCCTTCCAGAATGGCATGAGTGTGCAAGAATGTGTAGACTGGGGACGACAATACTGGACTCAGCTTCATTCATATTGTATTTCACAGTAAATAATTGCGAGCAAATAATTATATGTGTTAGTAATTGATGACATAATACACCACAGTGTAAAACAGTATATATGTCTGAATTTCTCTGCTAACAACAACAATGTAACACAATCAGCACAGACAGCAATAGTTACAGTATCCCACTATCTGTCACCCATTGTGACTCCATATTGTTAACCTATCTACAGATATCCTGCAGAAACAGGTTGCTAGCTGTGTAGAACACCAAACCCTGGACAGGAGTACAACCCTACCTGGAATGGATCCACACGCTCAGTACAGAAGGGTATACTGGGCATGCTTCTACACTTAGAGAAATAAAGCCCATGTCTGACAACGCAGTGGACTATGCATATCTGTCATTCACAGATGTCTGTGCACACACCAAATTGTACAGCGTTTATGCTTCACACATACATTGGATAGGAATACACACACATATCCAAGGCCAACACACTATAATATGTCAAACATACACACACACACAGATGTGGGGAAGAGACAGACAGACAGTGAAAGAGAGAATTACATTATGAGGCCTGTCCCACCCATTACACATCCAGTTGGCCGATATCACATGATATGCTGATGTCAATCACTGCAGACATTCCTTTAGTAGCCCTCAGCCCTATAGTGTCTGTGGTGCTTGTGATAACTGTGTAACACGATAGTACAAATCAGTATTCATCTAACATTTGTATACTCAGTCCTGTCAAATGTAAAGTTGTGTGTGACTGAGTGTGTGTGTGTGTGTGTGTGTTTCCAGAGGAATTATTTATGGCCCATTTACACACACTGCACTTCCCATTGTCCATGTCAGCACTCCTGCTGCTGTCAGTCACCTTGAAATTACCCTTTGGCCAAGTCTCAGACCTATGCGCTATATGGCGCTCATGATAAGTGTGTAATACTGTAGTGTAGCCAACTAGTTAAGTAGGAGTTCTAATCCCAGACATGACAACTGTTAAACTGTGTGTGTGTCTGTGTGTGTGGAGCTGAATGATTTTGAGGTCATTCACACTCACTACACCTTCCATTGTCTTACCTTAGGATGCCTGCTGATGTCACTCACCAGCTCTCTAAGCGCCATAGCACTCATGATAGCTGCATAATACTGTACTGCAGCAAACTAGTTGGGTAGGAGTTCTAATCCTGGCCCTGGTAACTATGATAATTTGTGTGAGTGTGTGTGTCTTTGCTGATACCTCATTTTGTGGACATTCACACTTACTACTCTCCCCTTACCCCTCCTTTAGCACTGCTGCTGATGTCACTCAGCTTCAAAGATACCTTGGCACAGCTCTCCATCCTTAAAGCTCCATGGCATGTGCCATAAGGGTGGAACAATGTAGTAGCAATAACTGCATAGGTGTGGGCTTAAATCTCATCCCTGGCTAGTGTTTGTGTGTGTACATTTTTATATCCGTACCTCAAAGATTCTGGACCCATTTACACCCAGTGCACATCTCAGTGCCTGACTTTAGTAGTCCTGCAGATATCATCCACCTTAGAAGTACCTGTTGCCAGCCTTAAACCATGTAAGGTCAGTGGTGCATGCGGTAAATACATAACATAATGGTCCAAAAAGATTGTTAGATAGAGATTTGAACCTCATCCCTGGCAAATGTAAATGTATGTGTAGGGGAAATTTTTTTTTGTGATTCTCACCCACTACATCACCCAATGCCAGTATTTACAGGGGCTGGTGATGTTCCTCACCTTAGAAGTACCTTGGGACAGCAAACATCCTTTAAGTTTCATGGTGTGTGTGATAAATGTGGCACATTGTAGTAACAATACATAGCTAAGTAGGGGGTTCAATCTCAGTACTGGCAAGTGTGTGTGTGTGTGTGTGTGTGTGTGTGTGTGTGTGTGTGTGTGTGTGTGTGTGTGTGTGTGTGTGTGTGTGTGTGTGTGTGTGTGTGTGTGTGTATGTGTACGTCTGTCATCAGTATCCTGTGTGGAGGTTGCTGTGATTGTGTAATAACAGGATCTATTGTGAGGTGGGTTTTGATAAATTACTATGTTGAGGACCTAGTATATGTCACAATGTCCACATTACAAGGCCAACATATGTCAAACACTGGAGAGATTGTTGTAGGCAATCCACAGCACTAAATGTGACTGTATGGATTAGTGAACAATACAGACAACCCTTCCATTACTCAGAGACCACTCCCCACCCACGTATCATACACAAACACACTTGACTAGGCAGCAATCACTATATTGGTAGTTCCCCTGCATATTGTCTCACAGATAGTACCCACGGTGTGATAGCAGTGGACTACATGCCTGTTGACCACAACAGTGCCACTGACATCAGAAAGTACTTTGATGTGTTACATCTCCTGACTGAGTGTGTGCTATCCAGCAAGTAAAAGGACATGGCAGCCTGTTTCATCCCATCAGTAGCCAAATAAATGTATACAGTGGCCCTTTTGCCATGTTCCTCACTGGATGCCTGCAACAACTGTAGCATCTGCAAATGTATCCCACAATGGGAATACCATGCCTTATGCACATGCCCTGTATGGACAGACACCACTATCTCCACTGAATACCGGTATCATACTGTCAAGGGAGGTGAAATCACGACCTCAGTTACATAGCCAGTTCTCACCAAATGAGGTTAGGAATGCTAAATCAGATGATGCCAATCTATCCACATAACATGCCCCAGAGAACTCAAGTACACTTGCACACATCAAAGAACATGCATATGTGACATGTGCACAACCCAGACACTGTCCATGTTATGGAATATAGATCATATACATGGTAAGCAGTGCATACCACTTGCCACCCACAATAGAAACCTGGATGAGTGGATGATGAATACAATACCCACCCCTGGGGACCACTCCAGGGACTACACCCCTGAGCCACACTGGGGACTATTGTCATCTGGCCTGATGCCAAGGTCTTCCCTTGGCCTAGCCTTGTACAGCCTTCATGCCCATTCACCTACTACACACCTATGAAACAAAGAACCTATGAATCTCAGTACTGGCAAGTGTGCGTGTGTGTGTGTGTGTGTGTGTGTGTGTGTGTGTGTGTGTGTGTGTGTGTGTGTGTGTGTGTGTGTGTGGAGATGAATGATTTTGAGGCCATTCACCCTCACTACACCTCCCATTGCCCTACTTTAGCACACCTGCTGATGTCAGTCACCTTCAAATAACCCTTTGGCCAAGTCTCAGCCTTATAAGCTCTGTGGTGCTTGCTATAACTGTGTAATACTGTAGTGTAGCTAGGTAGGTAGGAGTTTGAATCCTTGTTTTGGCAACTGTGATAATGTGTGTGTTTGTGTGAGAAAATGTGTGTGTGTCTTTGTTGACACCTGATTTTGTGGACATTCACACATACTACACTTCTCTTACCTCTCCTTTAGCACTGCTGCTGATGTCACTCACCTTCAAAGATACATTTGAACAGCTCCCCAACATGTAAGGTCCATGGCACTTGTGATAACTGAGTAATAGTATAGCAAACTAGTAAGGTAGGAGTTCTAATTCTTGTCCTGGCAAATGTGATAATGAGTGGGAGAGTGTGTGTCTTTATTGACACCAGATTTTGTGGGCATTTACACTTACTACATTTCCCTTAACCCTCCTTTAGCACTGCTGCTCATGTCACTCACCTTCAAAGATACTTTTGGACAGCTTTCTAACATGTAATGTCCTTGTTGCTTGCAATAACTGCATAATACCATAGTGTAGTAAACTAGTTAGTTATGAGTTCAAATCCTGGTTCTGGCAACTATGATAATGTGTAGGATTGTGGGGGAGAGTGTGTGTGTCTTTGCTGACACCTGATTTTGTGGACATTTACACTTACTACACTTCTCTTACCCCTCCTTTAGCACTGCTGCTGATGTCACTCACCTACAAAGATACCTTTGAACAATTCTTCAACATGTACGCTCCATGGTGCATGTGATAAATGTGTAACACTGTAATAACAATACATAGCCAGAAAGGAGTTTGAAACTCAGTACTGACAAGTGTTTGTGTGTATCATCAATATTCTGTGTGGGTGCTCTAATGATTGTGTAATAACAGGATCTCTTGCAGTGTGGGTTTTGCTACATTATTATATTGAGGGCCTATATGCCCCAATGTCCACACTACAAGGCCAACAGTTGTCAAACACTGTAGAGATTGTTGTAGACAATCTACAGCCATAAATGTCTACTGCCATGTGCAATGATTATGTGACAGTATGGATTAGTGAACAATATAGGCAACCATTATAATACCCAGAGACCACTCTCCACCCATGGATCATACACAAACACGCTTGGCTCTTTCTCTCTTCCTTTCTTACTTTCTCTCTGTCTGTCTCTCTCTCTCTCCCTCTCTGGTAGATGTGGAAAAATGCATCAGTTTTGCATAGGCAGCAGATTGACTTTTGTGAGTAATGCTCATGATCAGCTGATGGCCTCTGCATGAATTGTAGTCCCCCACTTGCTCATTGCATGTGAAACAGCTGTGGTATCATTCCTATAGCCAAATGCGTGGAAACACACTCCTATAACTAAGCATCCCATGGGTGGCGGCACTTTTCCTTCACTGTGAGTAGGACTTCATGTGGGAGTCTGACAAACAGCATCACAGAGGGTAGTTGGAAATACCTCTTACAACAAACACTGTGGAGACAGGCCAACAAACTGGAGGGGGATGTTCCAGACATGGGGACAGAATGTAAATATTGTGCTTCTACATTTGAAGTAATGTTGGTTTAACAGGGTTTGTGTGGATATGGCTGTACTGGAAGATTTAAATTCTGGCATGACAACGTTATGTGGTTGAGAAAACTCTCACCTGTAGGGCTATCTGCAGACTAGCCAGAGTTTGGAGACTTAGATGTGTTGTGTTACTCACACATTTTTTATCTTTATAAATGCAGTTGCATACTCTGATGATTGCTGTCAGTAAATGGTAACATCCATGTGTGTTACTGACTTCATATCCCTCAGAAGAGATATATCACAACAAACCCTGTTACACTAGCAATTTTCTCAGTTTATCACAGCAATATGTCAATATTGGCCCTGTGTTTGTGCCTCTGTCCCCCAAGTCTGTCACTATTTGTCCTCATGTCATGCAGTAAGAGGGGAATATGTACAGTATATCGTCATTTACTGACATAATTTCTGATATCAAACCAGTGATATATCAGATATATATGTTATGTATAGGAGACCTTATATTTGAGGACAAAACCTGGACATTCTGTTGTAGTCTGTACAGTAGTGAGGTCTGTGTACTTACTGTGATTGTTGACAGAGTGTCAGTATTGTGCAACATTGTATTGGGAATATGTTATTTGGCCTGTTGACAGAGTGTCAGTATTGTGTAGCAGTGTATTGTGAATATGTTATTTGGCTAGTATACAGACTGGGATAGATGTCACTGTTGTTGGTCCTGTTCAATCTGACGTTGGATACTGCTCCAGTTTCTGGTACCTTATCAGCTTATATGTTTGTAGGGCCAGACTGAGACATGTCCCATACCATAGTCAGACATCACACTACACTGTGAATTGGGCCAGTATATGTAGGGTTAGTGTGTGACAGGCAAATATGATGATTGGTTTTGTTCACACAGTCCACATACTGTACCATTAATTAAACTTAGCATAATGTGTCTGTGACTGTGTTGACATTGTTTGTGGGTATGCACCTTCACACTGGTGTCTGTTACTCCATGTTGTTACATGCCTGTAGTGCCTGCTATATTTGCAATTACATGTGTATTTCCCCATAGGAAAATTGGGTTAGTGTTGTGGCAGTCTGCCTGTAGTTTAGACAGTGCTTGGTGACATGCCTAGCTGCTCAGTGCATTTACCTAGTGTGATGTTATGTCCAGATATTTGTCAGATGTACTGTTGCCTGGTCACCATATGTGTTGTGTATTTCTGACAAAGCAGTGGGATGCTGTGAAGATGTATGTCACTAACTAGTGGGAAGTATGTGGGCTTGGACCTCTGCTCCTCCAGTTAATATGTGTTAGGACAGACAGGAGGGTGAGAATGCAGCAACTGTGTGGGCTTATCTACTCCAGTATTTGTGATATCCCCATTTTCATGGCTGTAAACATCTCCTTTGTCAGGCTTGGTCCACATATCTTTCACTAAGGAGTTTTGTGAATACCTTTTGACTGACCAGATTGTTTCATACTGCCCACATTTGCTGCTCATATTTCTGCTGTATTCCACAGGATCATTACTGTGATTTGTGTGGTACTTCACTATGATGATTTTATAATGTCTGTTAGTAACTGATGGCATACATGTCAGTTTCAGAAGAGCCTTCCTTCACAACATGTCTGTTGACACAACCCCTTTTAATGTAACAACATTCTATATTTATAACTGCAATACTTAGATTAAGTTCCCTTGCACTAAGAGGTTGAGAGTTATGATGCTGAGGTATGACTCCACTGCATGTTATGGGCATATGTTAGTTATACATATATCTATCTATATATATATATATATATATATATATATATATATATATATGTGTGTGTATGTACGTGTGTGTGTGTGTATGTATATTTCTTCTCTTCTACCCGTTAACATTGGTGTCCCTCAGGGCTCTATTCTTGGACCACTTCTTTTCTCCCTTTTCATTAATGATCTCCATTCTGTAATCCCTCAAGCTACCTGCATTCAATATGCAGATGACTCTACCCTTATTTGCTCAGCATCCTCTCCTACTGAACTTTCTTCACTTACTCAAAAGATTTTTAACACAGTTGAAACATGGTTTTCCAAATGTTCCCTCTTACTAAATGCCAAAAACTAAACGTCTTCTCCTTACTCCCACCACTCGATCCCCCTCCTTAGACTTCACCATCTCCTCAAATAATGCCACTGTCATATCACCTGACCCTACAACTAAGCTGTTAGGAATAACCATCAACAATAATCTCTCTTTTGATCAACACATTAATAACACCATTAAAACTGTCAACAGAAAAATAGGATCCTTATATCCTATTAAACCCTTCCTAACTGCATCCGCCAGAGCCAAGATTGCCCACACCCACCTACTGTCTACTCTTCTTTACGCTTCACCTATATTTACCAACCTTAGGAAAGCCAACCTTAACAAACTGGCAACATCCTATAACAACATTGCCCGTTTCGCCACTGGCAACCCCTTCAGAACCCACCACTGTCTTAACCTGAAACAACTAGGCTGACTGGAATTCCAAAACCATCTGCTAATCCCACAACTTAATATTGCCCACAAAATACTGCACCAGCCTTCCAACACCCCAATACTCTCAAAACTTTTAATCCCATACAATAATCTTAACTCCCTTCACTCTTCTAGGAAACTCATGGCTAGTTTAACAAAGTCCAATAACTCAGCTGGTGACTCCCGTTTTTCTAATACAGTAGGAAGGAGCTGGAATCTGCTACCTAGTGACATAACACTAATCTCATCACTGCCTCTCTTCAAACAAAGAATCAAAGATTACTTGCATAGTCACTGGCTATGTCCCTGTACTAAACCCGACTAAACTTTTCTACCTATACTCTATCTGTTTTCTCCCCCTCATCCCTCTTTCCTCTTCTTTGAATAGCTATTTCTATTTTCTAGGCTATCCCTTTACCCTTTTTGCTTAAAGATTATTTAAATCTTTAGGTCATTTTTCTTTTTATTCACCCTCTTTTTCTAACTTCAATCCTATTTCTCCTCTCTTATATATGTTATCTTTTTTTCTCGCCTCTTTCACAAAGATTAACTTCTTTTTACTCCCTAACTCACCTTGCTCTCTGTTTAGTTCCCCTATATTAGATCATTTATAGGAAATGTTGATAGTTCCTATTTGTAAATAATTTTTGTTTTGGAACTTTCTTAATGGTCTCTGCATTTGTGTTGCTATTTTTTTGTTTGTATTGATTTGCTCGTTTTGGATAATTTTCTTTGTATTTTGTGTGGAGCTTTTCTCCCCGGGCCTCTACTGAAAATGGAAATATATCCAGCTAGACTAGCCCAGTCAACAAATGTAAAATAAAATAAAATAAATAAATAAATATATGTGTGTGTGTGTGTGTGTGTGTGTGTGTGTGTGTGTGTGTGTGTGTGTGTATATGTATATATATATATATATATATATATATATATATATATATATATATATATAGATATATATACACACACATATCCTTATGTGTAAACATGAGTGTTGTATATACCTTCTCAGATGTATCACACCGTATTTATCTGATTTGTGCATATTTAGATATTAAAACATGACTGATTCAGCACTATTTTCATTAACAAGTAGTAAACAATTGTAGTAGTCAAAGCAGTTGTTCACTACTATTCGGTACATTTACTGAATGATATATTTGATAAAGCAACAGGCATTTTTACAGCTGAGATGGCTTAATGGTTAAGTGCTGTGACTGTAGTCTAGCAGATACTGTGTTCAAGACCTGCAAGGGTTAAGGGCTGTTGGATACAGAGTGGTTAAGGCAGTTCTGAGCAGCTTTAAGTGGGCTTGTGTGGTTTTGTGCAACGTTAAGTGCTGCTAACGTATGGTTAAACAAATATGCGCTTACACCTTGTAGGCTTTGCTTACCAGTGCGCAGATCTGCTGGGCATTCACATTTAAGCAACAGTTACATCTGCGCATCATAGATCATCCCTGGTAACTAGTGATCACATTCCAGTCTGATAAAATAGCAGGGTAATGACATCTTTAATAAGTGTGTTTAATTCCATGTACATAACATCCTTCTATGTGCTGTCATTACAGTAGCAAGGGATGTGAGTATACTGTATGGGACACCTGAGTATACATGGGTAGTACCACAATCTTTTCTCTTTGTATGTGTTTCATACTTGAGTAGTATCCCAGGTTATATGCAAATCACTTGGCACCACAGGACCCGGAAGCACGTAAACAAAGGCTTTCAAAATATGTCATAAAACAATTATGTGAAATATTTTTATAGTTTTATGATACAAATAAGTGCAGTAACCCCTTTTAACCATCGGGGGTGAAATCAAAACTCCAATAAATTCGGGGTCCTACTATCTTCCCTCTAGAAGATTTAAGTTCTGTTCCAACAAACATTTTAACTGTGGATCCAAGGGTGTGGTCTATCTGGGTTCCTGTGTTACGTGCCATGCTTTTTACATTGGGAAAACCAAAAGGGTGTTTAGGAGAAGGGTTTACAAACACTTCAATGACATCAATGTAAGGAAGGAAAGTAATGCCTTTTATAAACACTCCTTGATGTGTAAGGACATGGACATAAAGTTTATGGTGTTGGAACAGGTACCACCGGATATAAGATGGGGGTAGTTGGGAGTCAAAATTAGAATACCGTGAGCTATTTTGGCAGCTCCAGTTAGACGCTACTAGATACCCAGGTCTGAATGACACCCTCAACATTACTAGTGTTTTGAAATTGAGACAAGCTCGTCTATAACACAGTTTAGCAGAACATGACATCTATTATTTTATTCACTTTTGAATCCATAAGATTTTATAATATGATATATGGAATGTTATACATTGGCAACTCAGATAAGAAATGTTTTACAATGCCAGTTAGTAACTCTAGGTTTTAAATTGGAGTTTTGATTTCACCCCCGATGGTTAAAAGGGGTTACTGCACTTATTTGTATTATAAAACTATAAAAATATTTCACAGAATTGTTTTATGACATATTTTAATAGTTTGTATTCAATTTCAAGTTCATTATGCTATTCAGTCGCCAAGACATTTTTAGAAAATGAATTATTTTTAGAAAATGAATTATTTTTAATGATAATAAGAATGTATTTTAGAATTTCCTTATATGGAGATTTTCCTGTTGGGAAAGGTTCACAGGAAGTCATGTGATGATTCTGGAAGTATTTAATGTGAATGAACTTCCAGCAATGTTGTTTGCCTTGAGAAAGCTCGCATGTGGTCGAGTGAAAGCGCTTGGATGATATTGTGGATTTTTACTTTGCCTGGTTATTTCAAAGGATCTTTTTGGAGACCTAGCAGCTGTTTGATTTCTTCATCTGCTTATTTTGAAAACCTTTGTTTACGTGCTTCCGGGTCTTGTGGTGCCAAGTGATTTTCATTCTTGGTTTGATTTTGCTTTTAGTCCAGGTTATATGCAGTCACACTTGCATGTATTGTATCATTATGTTACTAGTTTTAACAGTGCTTTTCCAAGTAAGAGTAGATTGCAGATTGTAGTACTGGAACCATACACCCCTACATTTAAAGCTGTACTCTGAGTACTGACTATCATGTTCTTGGTGTTTGAACTGTATGTTATGTATCTCCTATTGGATATTGATCTGATATGTTGATATTAACTGTACACTACTATGTTTTTAGGACATGTCATTGAGGACTGCTGTCATGTAGTAATGGCATACCTATCAGTTTAAAATGTCTATCTGTCAAAACATTCATCTTTATGCAGAATCTGTTGGCTAGCTAAGTTTTGTCTGTCCTCTGTACATATGTGCAGATGTTAGGTATTCATAATGGCTGCTTACAGGCTATCTCTGATTGACTGACACTGACATGTCTGCCCAGCTGTGTTATGAATGCCACAGCTAGGAATCTCCACTCTGTATGCACCACATGCCATGGATACCTCAACAAGACTACCATAGACAACAGAACATGTTTGGATACCTAACCCAGACACTGGCCGTGTTATGCAATATATGTTGCATACATGTCAATTGGTGCAGCTCACTGGCCCTCTTCAAGAAAAAATCAGATGACTGGATGTTGAATTTAATTGTCAACTTGGGGATCACTCAATTGACATCAGTTGATAGATAGCCTGCTGACAAATTTCAGGTGGCATGATACCAGGGTACTCACATGCCGTACACACCTAGGAACACCTGCACCTATGGACCTCAGTACTGGCATTTGTGTCCTTGTGCATTACTGAGAATAACAATGTCTGTGTGTTTGTAAACTTGTAGATGAAAATACTCTGAGGGCATTCTCACCCACTACACCCCCATTGCTAAACTTAGAAAGGGCTGCTGCTGTAATTCACATTAAATGTACCATATTATACTCTTCACCCTATGGGCTACCTGGTGCTTGCAGTACTAGCATAACACTGTTTTACAAATGGGTAGCTAGGTGTGGGATACCCTCTGAGTCCTGGCAAATGTGAGTATGTGTGTGTGTGTGTGTGTGTGTGTGTGTGTGCGTGTGTGTGTGTGTGTGTGTGTGTGTGTGTGTGTGTGTGTGTGTGTGTGTGTGTGTGTGTGTGTGTGTACAATTGTGTGTACAATTGTGTGTGAGTGTGCATATTTGTAGGAGTCAGCATTCTGTGGCCAATTCTCCAAATACACTAAAGCTTGCCATACATTTTAAGGGATGGTGATGTTGCTGACATTAGGAGAGCCATGACAAAACCCTCACCCTACTATCCCTGTTGAATGTGCAATATATGTATATTCCTGTAGTAGCACTAATTAGATAGACAAGGGTTTGTATTGCTGTCCTGGTCAATGTGTGATTGTGGGTATTTCAGAGCATTATCACTGGTTTCAGTAAGTACAATATCCAATGTGGGATGGGGGTGCTGGGTATGCTGTTTTTACACCATGATACCCCCAGTACATGTCCCAAGGTCCACACTATGAGGACTGCTGTCACCATCAACCATACAGGTAACTGATGACACTATCCAGCCCAATGATATATGTGCTGTGTGCAAAAGCTCTGTAACAGTATGGTCTCACTGACAAGGTAGTTAGCACTACTAAACTCAGGTCTGTCAAATGTATCTATGACTGTATGTGTTTGTCAATGTGTATATGACAGTATGTCATACTACGTATTGTTCGTTAACACCCAGTACATCCCCATTACCATACTGTACAAGGCCTGGTGATGTTCTTCACTTTACAGGAAGCTTGGGGCACACCTCCCCCTACAACCTCTGTGGTGTGTGCAATTAAGGCCAAACACATTAGTAGCAATAAGTACCTAAGTAGGGGTTCTACTCTCAGTGTTGCCAAGTAAGTGTGTGTGTGTGTGTGTGTGTGTGTGTGTGTGTGTGTGTGTGTGTGTGTGTGTGTGTGTGTGTGTAGGTGAAGGGATCTACTTCAGTTTGCAGAAAATATATTTCCCAGGAGATCATTTGTCCGAGAACTAACTGGCAAAAGGTAACATTTCAAAGCAATTATCTTGTGGACATACATTCCATCAAAACTAGTAGTGGATGTGTAAATGCCCTCTTCCTCACTGTACAGTTGTACAGTGATACTGTAGTTGGTATATATAGTTGGGTGTGGTTGTTTTTGGCACAGCCACCCACATTGGGGTTATTGTTGTGCATATCCACCTGCTTAGTGTGCTGTTATACTGTACAGTTTATGTTAAGAGGTTAAGTAGTTCTTAATCACACTATGTGTGGTTCTATGCCACCCCACACCCTCCAAAGTGGGGCACTGTGCCCTCACACCAGCACACCTATATTTACCAACTCTAGGAATGCACTACATTGGGGAAGAGAATATATACCCTGCCAGTACCATTTTCAATGCCATTAAACTGGAGGAATGATTATTTACTGATGTGATGCTTTGGCAATTTGGTCTTGGTGGAATTACATAGGCCAAAATAAGTTCTCTGCAAAATGAAGTACATCCATGTGAACAGTATTCTCTGTGTATTGCATCAACACAAAAGCCTCTGAGTGTATGTTATTCACAAACATTTGGTGTGTGCCACCCAGTGCACTTACCATTGTCCACTGTAGAAGAGCTGCTTACATCAGCCATCACGCACTTACCAGTGTACACCCCTCAGACCTATCAGCCATGTGGCACATGCAATACAGACCTGATACTTGTGTTCAGCTCTACCCGGGATATGATAGTCAATGTGTCACCACAGTGCCACACCCCTTGTATGAAAGGACAGCAGACCAACATTACGCTGACACATAGACACCTAGAACACAAACAAAATACATTATGGAGACCACAATCAGGCAGTGTTAACAGCTATAATGCATCATGACTGGATAGCTACACACAATGACATGTAAGCATTAAACATTCCAGCTGACAACATGTTAAACATCATTACATTGCTAAACCTTAATACATTCACCCTGTGCACCATAACCATATTAGCATGTCCCTGCATTGATGGTATGGATGACAGGGATGGGATACAGGTATCATCATATGCACAGGGTGTGGTGTGGGTCTACCAGAGACCTAGGCTGAGCCGTTTGATTAAAATCATGTGTGTGGGTTAGGGGGTTCTTTATTAAATGGCCTGTGCAGACATGGTGTGTGTAGGTATGGAGGTGCCCTAGCTGTGTTGGTGATGTGTGTGTATATGTATGCACACAGTTCTGCCATGTGGCTGCCCTATACAGATGTATGTTGAACAGCTGCATGCCATACATGGCAGGGTGTACAGTTTACCGTGTCCGGCCACGGATATGGGAACTGTGCCTGCCAGGTGTTGTATGGGCACTACCAGGCAGAAGCCCAGATATGGTACTCTCCCCTGATGATGACAATTGTCTGCTGGATCCGCTTCCCTGTTGGGACTGGCCAGGACCATGTGCATGTGGCCTTCTGCATTGTGGTGTAGATAGCACCCCCCTGCAGTGCTGGTGCTGGTACTGCCACTACGGTAGTGGCCGTGAGATGTTGCACGTCCACAAAGACCTCCACCTGTTGATGTTGCTGATCTATGTCCACATGGGCGATGCCCTACTAGAGCCACATGTTCTACCACAGACACCAAACTGTCAAGAATTCCCAACATCTCACCCATCCGTCTATCCATAACCTCTGCAAAATAATGGTGGGCACCTGCAAGATCATGGATCACGTAAAGCAGGAAGAGTAGCCCTCTGCAGCCTCAGGCTATCTCTGGTGTAACATTCTGTACATGCCTGTGCCTTCATGATGGCCCAAAACATGTGTCTGGTGACACCTGCTGTGGAACTTCTGCCGGGAGAATGATGGCCAACAGCCCTCCTATGAACACCCCTGTATATCTGCCTGTGTGGGACCTCGCTGGTCATCCGGCTATGGCTGCTGTGTACAGACACACTTGCCATAGTCACTACACTTTCCTGTCCCATGCAACCACCCACCAACTGTCCCTCATCTATGGCCAATGGTGATGGGATATGTATGGGCATTGTGACTGTGTGCGGGCATGGGGTGGATAAAAGTGGGATGTCAACCAATGGCACAAATTCAGCCCTGACAACCCTGGCTGTGCCTCACTATGACTATCATCATTGTTGGAGTCTGTATTGACACTAATATCAGTTTGTCTACAGAAGGGACCCTGACCCTCCTTGCCACCTGTGAGGGGCAGACAAGAAATGTAAATTAAGACCTGTACATTATGGTTTACTTCTACACACACTCACACACACACACACACACACACACACACACACACACACACACACACACACACACACACACACACACACACGTGCAAGCACAGGTGAGGTGCACAAGGATATTACACAGAGCGCTCATTACCCAACAGTCAACATGCATGACATATGGTATTCAACAGCATGCACTACAGCCATACTCAATCCTTGTTACCAACATTATACATCTCTACTATGCATGAGTTTTGTTAGTAGGTGATGCCCCTTCCCCATGGAACATATTGCACCCATGTGGACAGTATTGCTGTGCACCTGTACAGAACACTGTCATGTACTGTGCACCATACCTCATAAGTGTACTCACCATTGCTGAATGTGTATATGTGTGGCAGTTATGTCTGCTCTGTTGCTCACAGCCCCTATGTATTTGTCTGACACATACCTTGGATGATATGAGGACTGATACCAATAATTAATGCCTGTCCTTTGATTTGCAGATCTCATCATCAGCAGTGCTTGTATGTGCAATAAAATCCAGTTAGACCGACAACCTTCAAAGCTTAATGTGGATATGAGGAGTGTACACACCCTTGTTGACATGCCAGCCTCTTCTATGATATGCAATGGGGTCATTATACTGCATTTGTTAACATTACACACACCTTATATGTGACATATGACCTGTGCAATCCAGTGCAGTATCAAACAAATGTGTTAGTCGTGCAGATGCTTAATGAGATGCATACAATATGTGGGTTGCAAAAGTATGCACACCTTTTACACAATGGTTTGTTGAAGCACCTGTTAAGTGAACTACAGCAGTTGCTATTCCTGGAAGATGTATACTAGCATGACCCATCTTCACTTGCCATTATTTGGTCACTCTGCCCTACAAATGACTCCCAACTTTGCTAGATTGCAAGGTCAGGTCATGTGCACAGCTGTTGGAGGTCACACAATGGCTTCACTATTGCTGTAGAGTCTGGGTTATGTCTGGCACAATTCATAACCTTGACTGTGCTCAGATACAGCCATTCGTAGTGAGCTTTGGATGTATGCTTCAGTTCAATGGTGTGTTTCAAGCTGACACCCATCCCCATCCTTAGCCTTATTGCAAATGCTTGACAACTATGGGTGACACATGACTGTTATTTTGCAGTGTTCCAAATTCCAAACACCATGTCTACCAGTCTAGTTCCAGCTAATGAACAGCAAACCTAAAGGTGTACACTGGCACCAACAAGCTAAAAATCGGGTATGGTGGCCCTGAGGTGGAGTGAGGTGTTGCTTGTGCACCACACTTATCTTTATGAATACTGTCTGTAGGTTTGAGCCTTGGTCTCATGACACCATTACACATTGCAACACATGCATTTGGGAGACTTGATGTTATGCCTATGCTACCTGTAGAGAGCCCTGGATGATGTTTCATGTGGGACAACTCTTCCGTCTGATTACCCTAACCCATAGGCCACACTTATGCAGAATCCAGGCAATTGTCGACACAGGTACTGCACAGGCAGTACTTGCTAGACATTCCTGCAAGTCCCTCAGTGTTGCTGCATGTTTTTGGTCAGCATTCATTACCTGTTTGCAACATGTTTTGTCATCTGTTTTGGATGGGCATCTGTTTATTTTCTACATCAGTGCTGTCCCATACTTGATACACACATACATAACTGTCTGCACTGTTTGCCATGGTATATGCAATGGTGAGGCAAGGCTACTTTTCCTACTCTTGAGTGTTACCTTTCGGATATGGGATCCATTTCATGGTTTGTAAGATGTGGGCAAGCCACAGCTGCCTCTGTTGCAGATGCACAGGCAAATGTCACGTACATACTTCTTGGACAGCAGACGATTACTTGGTGTGACATTGAGGCCATGTACTTGATGGCAGGTGTGTACTCAAGAATAGTGAATGCTGTCAGTACATAGGCTCATAGGTTTATAGGTGTGTACTAGGCTAATGGCCCTGGAGCCTATATAAGTCTAGCTCAAGAAGATTCCCAGGCAACATGCCACCCAAAGTTAGTTTCCAGTGCCCTTGTCAAGCAAGGCCACTGAAGTGATTCCAGGGATGAACTTCCTATTGCCCATCCACTTGTCAAGATTTCTTTTAAAGGGGGGGGGGCAGTAAAGTGCTCTGCTTGACGTGAATGGGAAGTTTGTTACAGAGTATGGTAAGTCTCTGGGTTAGGAACCTGTCCCTCCAGCATGTTCTGTTTATTGTGGTAATGAGGTTTAGGTCCCTGGAGCATGTGGCATGGAGGGATTGGGATTTCTTTATGTGTAGCATATCTAGCAGCTCTGGGTCAGACATGGCTTTGTAAGTCAAGTAGAGATCACCTCTAAGTAGGCGATAAGAGGCAGAGTATAGCTGGAGTTTTTTGAGTCTGTCCATATAGGGCATGTGTCTAAGGTCTAAAATCCTCTTGTGAGGTATTTTTGTGGCCTTTCCAGTTGTTGTACATGTCTAGTGAGGTACATACCAAATCAAGCATTGTATTCTATAATAGGTCTAATGAGGGACAAGTAGAGAGAGATTATGACCTCTTTCTTCCTGGATGAGAAACCTTTAGTAATGAGATGTGCCACATAGAAGGACTTTCTGACTACAGTGGCAATGTGGTTGTCAAAGGAGAGGTTGCTGTCAATCTATGTCCCCAGGTCTCTTAGCACACCTTTGGTGTTTAGTTGGCTACCGCCTATGTGGTAGTTCATGGTCACTGAATTTTTCCCAAAGGGAATGGCAATGCACTTTTTGGCATTGAGCTTAAGGCCATGGTTCTGGCACCAGTCATTGGTGTCAGTGAGGCCTTTTTGTAGAATGGCTACATCAGTTGGAGAATCAATAATGGCTCCCAGTTTGCAATCATCTGTGAACTTGGTCAGCCAGAGTCCCTTTGTATTGGCTTGAACTTCAGAAAAGTAGATGCCAAACAGGAGAGGACCTAGGACCGATCCCTGTGGGACACCACTTGTAACTTGTCGATAGTCAGATTTGGAGTTTACTACTTTCACAGTGTGGGTTTTATCAGTAAGCCAATTTGCAGCCCATCTTATGACACAGTGGTCTACGCCTAGTTTAGTGAGTCTATCTATGATTCCCGAGTGAGGGATGGTGTTGAAGGCCTTGGCAAGATCTAGGTAGGCTGTGTGAACTATCTTGCTCTCATCCACAGCTCTGGTGACAGATTCAAAGATGTCTATCAGGTTGAACAGGCATGATCTACATTTCATAAACCCAAACTGCATCGGTTCCAGAGTTTGGATATTCCCTATATCATTATTTATAAGGTCCATTTTGACACTCCATAGCCTTACATATCAGACTCATCAGGCTAATGGGGTGGTAGTTCCCTGGGTCTGTAGTTGCTCCCCCTTTGTGGAGTGAGATGACCATAGCAGTGCACCATTTAGTAGGAACAAAGCCTGAAATGAGACTGTGATTGAACAGGGTATTCAGGTGTGGTGCCAGTTCACTTTGCAATTCACGTAGAACAAAGCCAGGGATATTATCAGGTTCCATGGAAGCTGTATTCTTGGATTTGGGCAGTGCAGTTTTTACCTGTGTAGTCATGATAATAGGGACTTGGCATTCCTCAGGTATTGTTATAGGCCCTTTAGGGGATGAAAGGGGGTAATGTTCGCACTGAACCTGTCTGCCAATATGTTGGCAATATCAGTTGGTTCTGTATATGTATTGTCATTGTGCTGTAACTCAGAGCAGATCTGAGTATTGCCATGTAGATTCTTGACATAACTATAGAATGCCTTGTGGTTGTCTTCAGAATCTGCAGCAATTTTGTTTTCATAGCAAGCTTTAGAGGATTTGATGATGGATCTCAGTTTTTTGCTGAAGCTAACAAGGGAGGTATTCCAGTATTGGGACTTCACCCTTTTCTGCAACAGTTTTTTCTTCTGTTGTAGAGTTTATTTATGCTGCTTCCACAATATGTTATTTGGAGTGTGTGCACACATACGCTTCCAGTATTTGGTAAGGTTTGTATTCTCCATATTTGTTGTCCTAACATAGGATTCCATATTAAACATTCATTGCTCATGTTAGGATCACATTATAGGTTTTAAAAGGTGTGGAATGTGGTATTGTGGTCTGCCATTGTTTATATCAGGAACAGTTACCATTGTAATAGTGGTGTATACAGTTGTAGCTACTGTATAAGGGTAATGTTTCAGACATGTCCCTACTGTAGGCCATTTATCCCAACATTATGTTCATCTCTGTCCATACATCTTGCACTGATAGGTTGTTTGGTATATGCAGGACTCTTACATACCCTTCGGATATGACACCGTGGTGACAACTGTGACGCAGAGCAGTTAACACCAACAAAAAGTGAACATGTACAGCATGCATTATGGGTATGTGTGTTAAATGTGTGCATGGCAAATAGCATTGCCATAACATGGCCAGTGTATTGGCAAACCTGAACAAAACAACTCAAGTAATGTCAGTAGCCACACCTGTGGCATTGGTACAGGGTGGAAGCAGCATTTCAGCACATCCACAGTACAAACTCACAATACTAGTGATTATGCACATCTGTTCATTACTACACTGCAGAAACAGACTATCTTATCTGACATATGCATGTAGATACTTTACAGATAAAAATGGATAAGCAACCATGGTATAGTAATGTGCCCGGGGGCCTTACCTGCACCTCGTCCATTGTGTGGGTGGCACCCACCTCCACAATGCTGTCTTCAGCCTGCTGGCTTGTCTGGTGGGCGGATGCCCCAAGGCTGGCATGGAACTCCTTAGCATGTGTCAGTGGGGGCTGGATTGCATGACTCCCACCTGTGGCTAGCTGGTCCCTCCTAACTGCAGCAGCACACTGATGGGAATGGCAGATTAGATCAGTGCACCGATGCCGCACCTGCTCATAATTTCGGTTGTGCAGGCCAGCATTGTTTACCCTGTGGACAAGCTTGTTCCACAGGATGGTCCTCTCCTGCATATCCTGGGCCCTGCGGCAGAATAGTATGGCATGATACTGGATGAGGAATTGGATGATTGTGTCATTCTCAAGGTTCGTGAATGCTGGCAAATGTTCCCAGGGCATGGTACCTGGAAGACATAAGCAGGAAAAAAGTCACAGGACCTCATACCGTTGTCCATGTGCACATCAACAGTGGATATTGCTTGCAAATAATCCAGACTATACCATAACACTGTAAGCTATCATGGCTTTGACACTTTTCATTACATTTTTGGCCCTGACCTGTCCAGTTTCCTCAATGTTGGACATGTAATGGCATAATCCACTATTTTCCATTCATTTCTGTGTAGAGGGATGACAGTGGCCATCTTCCATGTGGCTGGTGTGGATGGTGGCAAGTCTATGTTTGACTGTAGTGTGTGATGGAGCTGTGAGCACATGTCTGAGTTCATGTAGGAGGCAAACAGTGATGTTCTCATGCCCCATGGAGACTTTCTGTTGTTGCCATCAGTCAGCATTATGTACATGCTCACCACTGATGTGGGCAGGAGTGTGGCTTGATGTGCATATTCCTCTGTACAAATGTTGTGCCACTGTTCCCACCTATCCTGTCTGATACAGGTTGCCTGTATCCATGGCATGTGTGTATGAGGTGTGCTTTTCCCCCAGTGCAGGCTGACTTGTGTTATTGTCTCTGAGACTGCATACATATGTGGAGACATGGTTGCAATTGCCTTGGTGGTTTGGATATGTCTGATTTTTAGTCATAGTCAGCCTTACAGGAGGTCACATGTGAACCTACATGCTCAGATAGAGGTGCACTTGCTTCCAAGTTGTGGTCTGCACTTATGTGTCTCTGTGCAGCCACTATAGCAACCTATTATGTGCTTTGTGTCTTGCTGCTGTTCTACCAAGGGGGATAACTCTATCGGTGGAGGCTGGTTGTACAGGTCAGGAATTGTTGTTTCTATATAGCTACAGTGGATGTAAAGTGTACATACCCCTGTTATAATGCATGGTAGTTGTACAATTGGAACATGACACCACAAAAGCACATGTCGACACAATCCCCACCTGTGATGTGTCCTATACCCTGCTCAGTTCAATAGAGAACATAACAACCTGTCCTGTGAAAACATATAGGAATTAATACTCAGTACAGTAAGTCAGCTGAATGTGTGTGCACACCTTTACACTGATATGTTATGTAAATACCTGCGGAGATGATTACAGCATCAATGTTTCTTGGTTTGTACTCTAACGTCATATCACATCTTCACTTGGCAATGGTTGCTCACCTTCCATGAAACAGCTTTGTTCCTTCTTCAATAGAATCGTACAGGTTACGGGTCACAATTGAGGTGAGAAATGTTTTGACATGACTTTATGTGGTCTCATTGGCATACAGCACACAGACCTGGCATTCCAACAGGGGTGTGTACACTTTGATATCCAGCGTATATGGGTGTCGATATAGCTGTTAGTGGTAGGCATGGACAGTGGGTCATAACACAGTTGTACACTTCTCTGATTACTACGTGATAAGCATGCTACTGTAGTACCCATATCAGTGTCATGGCAATGCAACAATCAGTAGCAGTACACATTTTATTTTGTTGTATGCAGTGACAGTGATATTACACATGTGTGCAACATGCACATCCTATTTTCTGGACTGCTTATGACCCATGTTATTACTTCTGTGCCTTTCAGCTGAACATACACATACATACACATGCTCAAGGGATACCTGGTACACATTTGTGTTCTATATCAGTATGGCACATGTATTTACAGTCTTGCAGCTTAATCATACATCTCAACCCTTTATACCAGGATGTCTGGACATTGGTCCATATCACTGGGTGAGAAAACAGGGAAATCAATTTTGATAAAGTATTAATATAGCTGCCACAACACAAGTATATATGTAAGTGACTACAGATATCTGTAACGACTGTGAAAATTGTCCAGCAGAACACTGTACAGTTGAATGTTATTAATTCAATATATCACATGCAGTTTAACACACATATCTGCAACAGTGCTTTACTATGCTCATGTCCTATATAGGTGTCCTAGATTTACAATACAAACATGTACAATACGCATATTCACAGGTAACATATAGATATAGGCAACATCCAATTAGCTGACCTAGCAGTGGCACAGACACGTCTGTTTGACAGACACATTAGCGGTTGCCATATGTGAGCTGTCCTTTTCCAGGGTGTGTCAGGCTCCTCAGCTGTGACCCAACCTATCCACTTCTTAGACCATCACATGTGAACAAAGCCTAGCACTGGGGGGGGATATAGAGGGACAGATCGTAGATATGTCTATTATTATAAACCTATGAAGTTTGTAGTATGATACATTTCGCATTATCATGACTGTTCTGAAGTTGGTGGGGTCTGAAACTCATGTGTCTGTCATTACTTCATTACTTCCATCTCCAGCTATTTGCCAGACTAATATAGATGTTTGGAGGAACAGAACAAACACTACAATGGCTAAATATTGACATTCTGTGAAGATCTGCACAGTTGACAGGTATGGGCCACTGCAGACAGAGCCAGATCCTATGTCCATAAGATTTGTTCAGAAGGACATCATTACAGCAAGTATTGATGGCACATATACATCTTTCATAAACATCTATCCCATTATTACAGACCAAGTACTAGATTCAATTACATGCTTACATGTTTCACATGAGCACAGAAGAAGTTATCAGGGACCTGGGGACCCAGGTTGATAGTAGTCTGTCATTCGACACCCATGTAGCTAAAGTAGTTAGGAAGACCTTCTACATTGCCCACCTTATCATGAAGGGATTCTCATCTAGATCAAGGGAGGTCATAGTCTCCCTATACTCATCACTCATCAGACCAATGATTGAGTACAATGCCCCATTCGGAATGTAGCTGACCCGACACTTGCAGCAGCTGGAGAGGCCACAAAGTTCCTCACCAAAAGGATAAAGGGTCTCAAACATCTGTCCTATGCTGCGAATGAAAGAACTCCAGCTCTATTCAGTCGCTTACCGCTTGCTCAGAGGTGACCTTTGCCTAACATACAAGGCCATGTCAAACCCAGATTTGATGAATATGCTTCACCTCAAAAAATCTAGATCCGTCAGAGCCACAAGGGCGGAGACTTAAACCTCGACCACGGCTATTAATAGGAGGGCGTGCTGGAGGGATAGATTCATCACCCAAAGACTCCTATGCTGTGGAATAAAATCCCGGTATATGTGAGGCAGAGCACCTCGCTGGCCTTGTTCAAGAGAAATCTTGACCAATGGATGGGAGATCGCAGATATACCCCAGGGATTACCTCAGTGTCACTGCTCAACAGAGGCACAGCAAAATAATGGGTATAGTTCCCCATACTAAAGGGGTGGCGTAAGCCACAAAACTATGGGCTAGGCTTGTAAATGCCCTCGGGCAGATAGCCTAGTATGAACCTATGAACCTATGAACCTATACCTTGTTTATTTTTAGGTGTCTTCTGTATACAAGTGTGTTTTTACAGTTGTACAACTGAAGGCTTTAGCCTAAACAGCAAAGTATGTTATTTTTTGCAGAATACTGTATAATATGTTTTCTTTGAGAGTGGCATTAATCAGTTATTATGCAATTCAAACACCTAAATGCTATAACAAATGGCATAAAAAGTTGAAATAGTACACAAGTAAATATTTATATGTATGCAAAATGTGTGATGTCATGTCCTTTGCATTGTTTGTGGGTGTATGTTTTCATGCAATAATTCTAATTTGCAGGAAATAATCAGACACTGGCCATTTGAAAAGATGGCAACTGTCGGAATAATGGCTGTTTGATACTCTGTGCACCCTCTATATATACTCTCTCTCTCTCTCTCTCTTTCTATATATATATATATATATATATATATATATATATATATATATATATATATATATATATATATATATATATATATATATATATATATATATATATATATATGGGTCTA
>NC_056729.1:1189247002-1189464502 GCF_019279795.1 Protopterus annectens | reverse complement strand
GTGATAGGAAAGTGGTGAAAAAGGGGGCACGCAGAGGGAAAGACAGTAGGAAAAGTAGCTAGGAATGTGCAGGACTGGTGTAGTTAAGGTCAATAGCTGTCCGTTTCTTCTACAACAGCTGTGCATATATACTGAATTTGGAGGTAAATTTGGGCACTCAATCCTCTGAGGGAGGGGTGAGGACAACAATAATGTGTTGTGAAGCCATTTAGACCATATTACATGTGTCCCATAGACATGTGTGTGAAATTAATAGCTATGTATGGGGAGACATTTTTTTTTTCGGGAACAGATTTCACTTTTCTTTTTAAGGTGATAGTTGGATGTTGGGGAAGGATAATAGTTATATTTGGGGAGGTAGGTTGGGTAGGAAGACAGACAAGACAGGCAAGACAGCATATGGGGGTGATATATGATAAATTTGGGGTGTAAAAACCTTGGACAGGGAGGTATGTTTGGCAATCGGACGCCCATGAGCCCCCAATTGGAAACAGTGGGACTGAGGTGCTCACCCATGGGCAGTCACCACTGCACCTTCACGGCCCCAAAGGTGGCTATGCTGGGAGCTGAGCAGGAGGGGGCAGGCTGACCCTTTAATTGCACCATGTGGCCCTCAAGCTGGTGTAGAATATCTCCAAACTCCTTTTGGAGCTCGCTATGCAGCAAACCCCGGACCTGGCTTTGGGTGACAGTATCCTGTCCATGCCCACTCCAGGGGGGATGAGCCGTATCCCCTGAGGTGGTTCCAAACAAAGGTGGTGCAAGACCAGTGGACAAGGAGGTCCCAGGGTGGGTACAGATGTGCTGAGGCCTGGTTGCATGGCCAGATGAGGTGGGAGAGGTGGATCCGCTGGGACCGGCCTTCCCAAATGTGCTATGGTGTTACATTTTTAGAACATATGTGGGTTAGAAATAGTCAACACAATCCAAGATTAGTTATAACAGCATGCAAAGATATTCCCATTTACCCAAAACAACAGATTTGGAACAGTTGCATAGCAAACAGAACACATGTATATATGGAACCACAGTGGCCATTACAATGGCATACAGGTTACATTGATAGCAACAGGCCACCAATGATAGTACTTCAACATTTAACATTAATAGAAACACATTTCAATATTTGTTGAACAATAGGTCATATGTCCCAACAGTAGGTTTAGTGTAAAACATACCCATTGATTTGTGTGTTTAGATTATTGTTGCAAATATGGTGGGGTAGATGTCAATTAACAACTTGTATATCCTTGCAGTAGTCCCAACTTTAATAATCATTGCTTTAATCATTGCTGTACATGTATTATTGCAATACCCAATAGCCTTGGTTTGGGCAGTGGTATGTTTGTACACAGTGCATACTTCAACTGTCTTATAGCTGCATTCTACTTCTTTTACCTGGTAGACCTGTGGGGTGAATGTTTGTTAACACTACCTGACTGTTTCTACACATATTCCCAGATTCCTAGTTAAAATTATGCATACAACTTACTAGTACTCCCAGGATTCAAGCCATGGCTGTGTCTACGGAAAATGTAACTATTTGTGTTTCATCAGAGTGAGCTATTTAGAAACTGCTGCCTTTTTTTTTCACTGTTTTCTGTCTAAGTCTCTCTTGGTTGTACATTCTGACCTTGTAATTACAACAGTCTTATACGGACATTCCTAGACATATTTTTTTTATATAGCACAATGTGAGAAACAGTGCTTGACACAACAGTACTATTCGGATATCAGATCTTGGGTAATGCGACATGTGAGACCATACAATACCAGAGTAAACATGACCAGTCCAGGATTTAGAACTTTATTGCCAAGCAGTTACACTTTTATTTAAATATGACCTATATGGGACCATTACTGTCATATTGTCTGCTTTATTCAATAGAAACTATACACATTTTTTATACTGCCAGATGACATTTTACTCCTTTATATTTATTTGGTATGACTACTAAAAGCAGGATTGTTACTCACCAGCCTTGCAACACAGCCTTTGCAACCTGCTGGCATGGGCTTCCTGATTCACAGCCCACTCAGCTGCAGCTGTAATGAAAATAGAGAAACATTTATGCATACCTGTCCATCACATACACAGGCTGGACTTTGATAAATAGTTATTGCTATGAATACTTACACACTGCTGGGACATCTCCCCTGTCTTTTACTTCTTGGACCCACTGTTCCTGGAGCTCCCTCTTCTTCTGTTTCAAGTCGGCATAGTGGTGCTGGACCTGCTCACCAGTCCATGGGATACCAGTGGCACTGATGAGATCATGGGCAAGACTTTCCCAGGCTTCTGCGTTATATTGGGAGCTCTGGTGTTGGTCCTGCAGCAGTCTCATGTCATTTTTTTTTACCAGGAGTCCTACCATGACCTTGGACTCCTGCATGCCCCAGTGCTGTGCACGAAAGTGCATGCCCTCTCCAACTCCTGCCATACTGCCTACAGTGGAGAGCTACAACCAGTTATGAGCTGTATTCACACCTCTGTTGATTAAATATAGCCAATTTCCCACCCTTTGCCATGATTGTACGGTTTTGAAAATGCTGAGCTAAGCTAAGCTACGGGCAAACCTGCTTAGCTAAGGTTGGCAGTGCTTAAAGGGGCAGGTTCAGCATCGCTTACCATTTGGCAAATCCACTTAGCTGGGCTATTCATTGCTTAGTATTCATATGTACACAATGCTTACACCTGGTCAGAATAGCTGTGCAATACTTAGCATTGCTTATGTTTTATTATATTGGTCTAAGACCTGTATAGGATTGATTCATTATTCATTCCATAATATAGATTTATTTACCTTCCCTGACATCCCCTAATGTGCTGTGATTAACTTATTCTTGTGTGACTATACTGTAGGGGCACTTGTGTTTATATAGGGATTTCACTATTTTGTTACACTGACACCTCACATCTGGGCCTAATACACTACTCTGGTTGAGAGAAATAAGTTAATCCTTACATAAATATACACAAAAATTAAAAGTGTAATGTTTACATATACAAAATGGAAATGGTTTGGTTAGACTTGAACCATAAATGACTACCTGGAAGACATATGCTCTAATCACTACACTATTGCACTTATGTTTAGGCTGGATGTCTATTGCTTTTTAACTTATCGTACCGTTTTAGCTGGGCTAAGCATAGCTAAGCAACAGGCACACCTGCACAGCTACTCTTAAACTTTATTGCATATGTTAAAAAAATAACTTATTTGCTGTGTTTTTTTATTTGTACCCTTCAGATTTTCCATGCTAATGCTGAACCTGTTATTATATCTACTTTCTGGCTAAGTAGAGAAGATTGTCCATTATGGCTTTGTCCAGATTCCTTAGTCTGACGGGTTGGGAGGTGTGCGCTATGTGCTTATCCTAAACCAATTATTCTATCAATTTTATGGCTTAGTAGGGATGATTGTTCCTTATGGCTTTGTCCAGATTTCTTACCCTGATGGGTTGGGGGAGTTACGAGCACTATCGCTTGTTTTAAATTTCCGAATGGCAATTCTGGAGTGCAGGGCCGTGTATATTGTGAGACCTCTGCTCTCATACACAGAACCATGTCCATTTTACAGCATGGCAGCATTCCTACATACATATACATGGCACGCTGCTGTGCTGCACTGGAACGGTCCCTGCCATGCAGGACTAAGTTATTCCTGCACGGCTGCTTGCTGAATCCAGGGGTCAGTGAAAGAGGAAAGTCCTGGCATACTCCTTTGGACTGATTTTTCCAACAGTCGTCGGATCATTTATTTATAGGAAATAAAGAATAGATTAAAATGCACTTACATTTGCAGAAACAATGTTCTCCAGAAGATTTTTTTGGCAATAACATAAATAAATACTGACAATCAACTGTGACCAAAGCTTTAAAAGCATCAACTGTGCAAAAGGAAGATTTTTGTTGTATTTTTTTGACATTTATGTATCGAAAAAATAGCATTTTGGATTGTACAACATGATCAGCTACCATCATTCTTTCCCAGGTGTAATACAATTTTGATTTGTATGTACCATCTTATGGAGGTACTGTGAAATGCAATTATTTATATGCTTTATAGTGATTTTATAATTAACATGTCCAGTTGGACTGGGTTAATCATTTTCTGTTTTAGCCAGGGTTTTGGTTTGGGCTAAGAACTGCTTTTGCAATTGAAAATTGTAAGTTCAGAACCTATTTATTTCCACTATATGGATTACGTGCACTTTAAATATTACAGAACAGGTACTAAATACACAGACATACTGACTGTTCTACATACCTTATTAGTAACCCGAGGTGTCATTGACTGTTGATTCAATCCTTTTCAGTTTGTGTTTCAATCTTCTTTGTAACATTCTGCTGGTATGTACAGATGGTTTGAATGTGTGATAAGCCATCCTTTTCTAGTTAAATATCAGTAACATGTGGTATCCTGACCACCAATTGGTGTTCCAAAGTAGTTAATTAGATGCACATCAGCTGTGCAGCTACTCCATTAGCTGATACCATGTCAACAGTGGTGTATAACTGAGTACTCCTTTTGGGCGTTGTCCGTTTGCCTTACTTTCGAGGAAGATGGCCTGGATGTGTTGTTTGTGATGTATTTCAACAGCTATATGGAGACAGACAGAGATATATTAGCTTCATGACTCCCGTGGATTGTGTGTAATGGCTAGATGATTTTGTTCTACATGTGAGTACAGCTGTTATATTTCAGAACATTGCTACTTATGCAGGGTTTGTTTGTACCTGATACTTCTGCAGATGTTTAAGTCTGGCAAGGATGTTTGGGCAGCTCAAGGCTGTATGGCTATGCATGAACTATGTAGTTTACAGTGTGCTCACCAGACATCCTTGATTTGGTGTACATGTGTATCATACTGTGCTGTTACTCAGTAATTGGTAACACATCCCGGTGTACACACAACCCTCTGAAACAGGATTAGTGCAAACAACCCTGTAACATCAGTAGCTGTTCCATTGTATAACAGCAACTATTTCACATACGGCCATGTTAGTGTGCCTCTGACAAGGTATGTTAAGGCTTCTGCAGATGTCGTACAGTGAGTGAATGATTTGTGATGTTATTATAGTTTGTATTGTAATTTGTTTGGATGTGGGGGTGATGTTGGTGGGTATGCATAGCAGATGCAGGCTTGTAGGAACTGCTTTTATACACAATCAATATGTGCGTGAGGGTTCCTTCCCTATTTAAACACCTATCCTTTAGTGGACTAATACTTTGGTAATTGCAGGCTGATTCATTAAGGCACTGTTAAGTGGTTCCTGTATAGCATGCAGGTGATGTTAGTCCTTGAATCCTTTCGGCAATACATCAGAATGTAATAAAGTGTTGCTACATGAAAGCTGTGTATTTCTGTCATAGGTATTTGCAGTCATTGTAGTTGTGTTGGTGACTGACCCTCTTTGGCTAGGGCTGCCACCTTTTCATATGGCCATAGTGGGACATTTTCGGGACACACATCAGAATCTACAGGCTGACACAAACCCATGGTCAGTACAAGGGATAGAACTTTCCTTTCTTGCCTAAATATAAGCTTATTCTTGTAGCAGTTTAGTTGCATATCCTGTTTGTTGTAACATGTAGGTATTTTAGATACAGAAAGAACTATTGTATGCAACTATTACATTAGATATGGGACATAATTATGTCCTACAATCCCAGGACATTTGCCACATTTAATATATTTGGTCAGGACACAACCGCCCAAGGAGAGAATGTCCCTCACAAAGTGGGACAGGTGGTAACACTATCATTGGCTCATGTCCATAGCACATATTTGTAATAGTGTATAGGCATATACTCTCCATATCCTTTGTTCATAAAGGTTGGTCGTGGCAGAATATGTGATTGTTATGGTCCATGTTATACTCATATATGAGCACTTCAACCGCTGTATACAGGATACCTATGGAATCCCGACACCACACAGTTCCGACGCCCACGGTACCGGGCCCAGACTCCCAGAACCCACATTACCGACAGCGACAGTAACTCGCGAAAGTAACATGAACATGGAACACACACACGCACACACAGACACACTGCTACCCACCACATCCAAACAAACCATCCTACACTACGTATGAGCAGGTGGCCAAGCCCCCCTACACCCCTCATGTAGGTGTCTGTGCCCCACACACACCCCCTACTTTAATATTCTACCTCCTAGATCATGCAGATGCACCAAGCTAACCCACACCCACACATTACAGTGCCCCAAGAACACACACCACACTCAGAACACACACTTACACATACTACAGCCCTAAGAAACACACTTGCACACAGTAACCTACCTGAACCGCAACACTAGAAGCACTGACTAACTGTCCCTTAACATCGTGATTTTAAACCTCGTGCATTTGGTGTTTCGGTACTGTGTTCTTTCAGACCTTAAGCCTCGGGATTACGCGCATCGGTATGTAAAGCAGTCAGTATGTGGTAGATATCCCATTTATATGTACCTCCATGGTTATGTAGATGTTGTTAACCTATCTATCTATATATATATATATATATATATATATATATATATATATATATATATATATATATCCCTCTCTCTCTATATATATATATATATATATATATATATATATATATATATATATATATATATATATATATATATATATATATATATATATATATATATATATATATATATGTATATAAAACATAAACCATTCATTGGATACATGCCGGTTTGTCCTATTTCCACACATTCCTTCCTTTTGTGTTTTAGCCTGTCAGTATACACAACTGCCATTGGTACATCTCAGGTATCTTAGTGGTATGTTATTGTGAAGATTGTGTACATGGTTGCATGTTCTATTCCTGGCAGTGGTATTTTACCTCTCAGAGCAAGCACTGGTAGTGCAAGGGTGATTAATGCACATTTCAGCGGTTGTGTGTTCTATGTTTATTATTTTGTGGAATACTACCTATATATGCAAGCTGTGTTTAAAGTATACTATGTAACATGTAAACATCTGAGAAGATTCCTGTCAGGGAGACTCCCCATTATTTGGAACTATATCCCTGATTACATTATACAAAACCCCTCACTAACACTCCAGGGAATCCTTGCAGAGTGGGTGGGGAACAGTGGATACACCTCAGGGATCCCGCAATTGGCTCTGCTCCAGAGAGGGACAATTAGTTAATCGATGGGGTGGTGACAGCAGACACATTTTGCCTATGCTTATGAGTGGCCTCGGGTAGTTGGGCATGTACCTACCTATGTATCTATGAACCTCTACATACAGTATGGACACATGCTGATAGCTTAATTTGTTGTTCAGGTATTGACTTACCTTGTGCCAATGGCGGTTGTGTGTACAATAGTTGAGGGCTACCTATGTAGGATGCACACAGCTGACCACCTATACTTGACAGTTTACAGGTAGTCGTGTGTGTGTGCCATCCATGTTTGCTGTGTGTGCAGGTGGAGAAGGGTGTCAGTCCATGAGTGCCTACACTGTCAGTGTGTGTGCTATATGTTCCCTTTTTGCCAAGGCATGGGCATACTGGGCATGCCTCCGTCTGCCTACTGGTGCTAGCACAGGGTCCCTCTGTGCCTGTGGGTCCCTTGGCAATGGTGGTGGGCTGTGAGAGCCTTCACCATTCTGACCCTGCTGCAGCTGTTTCCACAGAATCATATTGTGTAGCATGGCACATACTATGAAGATGTGGGCACACATGCCTGGAGAGTACTGCAAGGCTCCACCAGATATGTCCAAGCAACGAAACCGTGATTTCAGCATCCCAAACACACACTCTATGATGATTCTGGTTTCTGCTTGTGCCTCATTATGGCATTCTTGCTTGGTTGTGTGTGCATTTCTGATGGGAGTCATCATCCCCGGTTCCAGTGCATAGCCCGCATTCCCCACCAGGTGGCCATATGGGATGTCCTCCCCTGGCAAATACCTGATACAGATGTGGGAGTCATGATAGCTTCCAGGGCTGCCAGTACACACATCCATGATAATGCCCTGGGCATTGCACACAACCTGACAGTTGAGGGGTATCCCTTGCGGTTTATGTAGTGCCTACCCTGCTCACCGGGTGGTGACTTGATGTGTATGTGCATGCAGTCTATTGCACCCAGTACCTTCAAATAGTCTGCCACATGGTAGAAGAGATGTATATTGCTGGCCAACTCCTCCTGCATTCGGGGGAAGTATGTGTACTCATTGGCATGTGGTAACATGGCATCCAGGAAATGGTGGAGTACCCTGGATGCTGATGCCTGTGAGATCCCCATGATATCCCCAATTGGCCTTGGAAGGTACCTGTGGCTACTATTCTCAAGCTTACACATACCTTCATGTCCACTGGGATGGGTTCCCCTCTGTTACTTCTGGCTTTGAGGTGTGGCCGGCACAGCTCAACAAGTTGCTGTATGATGTCCCTGCCCACCATGCAACGTGCTACTATCTCCAGATCATGTAGCCCGTGGTAGGTTATCCTGGGTCTGAACACTCTTCTCCTCCTCCAGTGCCTGAGATGGTTGTCATCATCATTATCCACACCACCATCAATCTCCAACACATGCTGGTGAATCAAAGCTATGGCAGCCCCTAACATGTACATATTAAAAGTTCCCTGTCTGTATACACCAATGGTGCAGAGTGTCTGGGAATACACAAGTGTGTGTGTGGAGCTTTCACACCTTATACTATTATGCAATAGATGATGCTGGTGTAATTGGGTTTTGTTATTGCAATTCCAGCTGTGGGGTATCTTATTTATTAGTTTTATATCAGGTACTGCTATTGTGGGGCCTTTGGTGTTGACTTACGCTTGGCTGCTGTGATTCATCTATTGCCCTTTACTTCAGTTTTCTACCCGATTCCCCTCCTATTGTCAGGCATGCATCAAGCTGTCGGCTTTCTTATTTTGTACTTTCACAAGCCAGGATTGTGTTGGGAAATGTGTTATGTAGCTGATCTACTGCAAGTTTGCTTTGTTCTGCTGTGACAGTTCTCTTTTCTTTGCTGTACAGCACCTCCCCTTTCCTGTTCTGTAGGTAGCTGCTAGCAGCCTTGTTAGCTGTTGTCAATGGCCCACTGTAAGTTCCTAGGTGTTAATTAATCATTTGTACTCCAATTACCATGCTGCAGCATTTCCTTATTGTCTTCCCATATCCTTCCTGTTTCAGCTGTGGTATACACTGCGCACAGCCGTTTATCAGGTTTCAAGCGCATTTTCATCCACGTTCACATGCACTTTCGGTTCTGTGCTCTTAGCTAAGTAAAGCTACTTCCACACCCCTATCCTGCGGCTTTGTTTAGCAGCAGGCAACCTGGATTAGAAATGATCCAATGTGCTTATAGCTAAGGTGGCGCACCCCTCTCTTGATGTCATGTTTACCTCCAGGCCACTCCTAGGTGTTGTACTGCTATGCCATGTGGTACATCCTTACACCGGCGGGGTGTTTGCGATTCAGTATTACTTGACTCATTTGCATGGCATTGACTACTAATTCCTAGTTACTGTGCAGAACACTGTCACAGACCCTCAGCAACCCATGCACCATGGTTGTGGTGTAGCATGCATGCCATTGACTATAATGGGGAATTCATGAATTGTGTTACATTGCAGTTTTATGACATCTAAATATATTTTCCTTGTGATCCCGTTTGTGCACAGATGCACTGCAGTTTTACTTTGCATTAGTGTGGCCATGACATTAAATGTTATTTTTTATGTGTTGTGCATGTTTTTTTATGCCGCTGGCTATATATTTAGCCATTGGCATATATTAACTTTATAATATGTACGTTTGGTCTGCTTTCATGGCTCCGATTTTATATTTGGGAAAATGTAAACCTTTTTTTTGGTTTACATTTCTTCATGCTTATGCTATGCCTGCACCACTTCATGAATCACTATATACCTTAATTTGCATGCTACACTGCTGCGCATGGGGTAATTAGCATACATGCACCGGGAGTTGCGCAGTTCTGGCATATGCTGGTAGTGCATGTGGAAACAGCTAGTACGTAAATCGCTCGGTGGCCATATTTGGTGCTAGATCACCGACGCTACTCCTGCACCTGGTGCAAGTTTCATCAATCCCGGGGTTAGTGTTTGGCCCCTCTGTTGCAGAGGTGATCAAAATATGTGTAATGAAAGGATCATATGGAATCTTCAAGGTTTTTCAGTTCTCCTTTTATAAATTGTCCAGAGGATTTTCTTTCTCCTCATCCAGTTTCAGAAAAAAAAGAATAAACAGTCTTAATAGAATTCAGGTAAACAGATGTTTAAGACAAAGTGGCAAGGAGGTTCCAAAAAGAACCCTCAAATTTCCAAAAACGAAGGACACTCCAACAAGTCTGAATGACTGTTCAAGAGACCTTGAAGCCCCCTTCCACCTTGACCCTTTTTCTTTCTATCAGAAAGTCTAAATCACTATTTTTCTCTTTGGCAATATATTTTTTTTGACAAATGTCTTCTGAAAATCATTCATCAGGGTTACAGATGGCTGTTGCAGAAAATTCTACATTTCCAAAGGGTCATTCATCATTCTGCAGATAAGACTCTTTTGTTTCCACCTGTTCTTCATCACATGCCATTCCAATGAGTGATAGAACCAGTTCCTCCTTCTCAGGTGAGGAAGGAATTTTATTCAAAGATGTTCCTAGTCCCAAAGAAAGAAAATGCTTGGAGACCAGTTCCAGATCAGTTCTTTCTTAAACCTGTTTGTGATAATGCCTAAATTAAAAATGCTGTCACTTCACAATCTGTTGCCTCTTCTTCTCCTTTCAAGTTTCCTTGCAACACTAGACAAAAGGATACTTATTGTCACATTCCTGTTCATCCAGACTTCAGGTATTTCTTAAGGTTTTGTGTGGCTAGATTACATTATCAGTTCTCTGCCTTACCCTTTGGACTATCCAAGGCACCAAGTGTGTTCACAAAGTGTCAAGCTGTAGCTGCAGCTCATTGACTCTATCACACAAGATTGTCTTACTAGGAAGCTTTCCTTCTGCAAGAAAAGCAGGTCTTTATTTAGATCGCTTTCTAAGGTTTTCCACTTGGACTTCAGACACTGTGAGGGAATACCTCAGGATTTTGGTTTGCATGGCATCTATGATTCTCCTGATACACCTGGTAAGACTCCACATGAGAAAGATACAGTAGTGTCTGAAACCTCTTTAGTCTCAGTATCAACACACTTTATCTTTTTATATCTCAGTACAGAGGTATGTCGATCACTTGGTTGAGACAACAGATATCCTTAAATTTAGGTCTCCCCTTCTCCCTCCCTGCTCCAAAAGAATCTGTCACAACAGATGATTTGGCATTGCTTGGGGAAAAGTTTCATGAGGGATGAAAGTGCAGGGGATGTGGGATGCCAAGGACAGATGCAAGCACATAAATATTAAGGGGATGCTTGCCCTGATCAAGGCAGTCAATTCCCTTGGCCATCTTTGGTCCCCATAACCTCTTCAATTGGCTATAGACAATATTGCAGTAATGTGGTACATCAATAAGCAAGGGAACTAGATTTTAACCCCTTTGCAGACTAGCCATATTAACCTGGGACATAGTTTTACAGCATAATCTCACCCTACAGGCATCTAACATTCTGTCAGACCAAAGCTATGTGGCAGAGAAGCTGAATAGGACCAGGGCAGATCCTCACAAATAGAAAGTAGGTTTGGGAGTCTTTCAAAGATTTGATCTAACTTTGAGGAGTTCCTCAATTAGATATTTTTGTTTTTCTCCTCTCTGCACAATCACCTGGCAAATTTCTGTTCCAGGGCTCCATGCAAGAAGTCCTGGAAGACTGATAGATGCCTTATATTTTCTTTTCTTTGGTCAGGAATGTTCCTGTATGCTTTTCCACCCTAACCAATAATATCCAGGTTACTTCTGAAAATTCAGAATAAATCCCATCCCTTGACATCATTGTGATGACTCTCTTCTTGCTCAGACAATATTGGTTTTCCCTTCTTTAAGAAATGGCCAGTGGCAATAACCATAAACATCCTCACAGAATGCATATACTCACACAAGACTAGGGGTGTTTGATACACCCTGACATCAATCATTTTCAGTTGACTGTCTTGATTAGAGGGTCTCAATTCCTTTTGTTTTCTGTGGATGTGCAGTAGGTACCAATGAGGGTAAGAAAGCCTACTACCAAAGAAATCATACATTACCAAATGGAGAAGGGTTTCTAGTTGGTGACAACAAAATAACCAGCACCCATTCAGGGTTAGTTGTACTCAGGTTTTACAATATTTGTGTGAGTTACTATCCTATAGCTTTTATATGGATCATCCTCTTTCAAGGCAGTCACATGTCAAAGTGTTCTTGAAAGGGGTTTTGCATAAGAAGCCTCCAAGTAAATTGTTAATTTGGTGTTAGAGAAACTAACACTTGCTTCATGTGAACCAGCTAATCTGGCTGACTTGAGGTTCTTAACGTGGAAAACGGTTTTACTGATTACTCTAACCTCTGCAAGAAAGGTATCTGAGTTGCACGTTCTCGTGATGACTCAAACCTACCTCATTTTCAACAAGGTTAAAGTTTCTTTAAGAACTAATCCTTCATTTATGCCAAACTATCCATCTCTTTATTTTCTTTCCTGAACTGAAACTGAAGGAGAAAGGATATTCCATATCATGGATGTCCACAGACAACTCCAATACTATTTTGACAGAACTAAATGTTCCAGATCTTTGGATCAATTGTTCTTTTTATGTGCAGGTAAGAAGAAGAGACACCTGTGTACAAATAGACTATTTCCTAATGGTTGTCTAGTGCTTTTACCTTTTGTTATACTCATTATGGCAAATCTGTTCCAGACAGTGTCAAGGCCCACTCAACAAGGACCTCAAGTTCTTCTATGCCTTTTTGAAAAGAGTTTTATGCTATAAGCATTCTAGAATCTGCTACTTGGTCCTCTGTACATACTTTTATAAAGCATTACAAGCTTGATTACTTTTCTAAATGTATATCATGCTTTGCTGGGACTGTTCTCCAGGGGCTCCTGTACCCTCTTCCTTCCACCATTCAAATATAGATAGCTATAGTAATCTACCCATATAGCTAAGGGTACTGCAACAGTGATCAAAACGACAAACAGTACTTTCATGTAAGCTGAACTTACCATAACAATAGATGTTCGAATGATCACTGCTGCAATAGCCGCACCCTCCCTCCAACTGCCTTGTTTTTTCTGTGTTTTTATACCATAGTGTGGCCATTTTTTTTTTTTTTGCTATTCCTAGCCTAGGCGTTTCATAGCTCAGACTCATTCTCTATGCTGGAAGGAAAGCTCTGAAGCACTTTGCAACCAAACTTGTCTTTTAGTCAGTTCAGTTCAGCTCAAGCTACAATGGCCATTTGAGTGCATTGAAGATGCCCTGAATCCTTGGAATTTGGCTGCCTGTTATATTCTGTGCAGGATATAACCCATATAGCTAAGGATGCTGCAGCAATAATCAATTGAACATCTACTGTTATGGTAAGTTCAACTTACACAACTGTATTTTCTTAGGAGGGTGCTATAAATGTTTTATATCATTAGAATGATACATCTGGACTTTTGTTCCATAATTATAGAAGTAAGTGTCATGTTGATCCATGTGTTCCTTTGTATAAGGCTAATGATCTCTTCCATTTACAATTATCAGTTCATGTTCCATTTTCAGAAGCTGCTTACTAGCTTGCTGCCATTACTATGTATTCTTTACTACTAATATTTTTTTTTTAGTAAATCATTATATTGCTACAAAATTCAATCTATCTCATAAAGTGAGCATAAACATTTGCTAAATTGCCTACATTGTTCTTGCCTAATTCTAAGTAAGTTGGCTTCCCTATTAATTTTAGCACCTTGCAAAAGAATTATGCACTATGTCTGACAACAGCAGTAGGCCTACTGCAGTTTGGCTTCAAATATTTTTGTTGAATGCTTTTGTTTATATGACTTTTTAATCTTACACAACCAAGTTGATGGCTTCACTGGCTAGCTCTGTTCTGCTTATTCTTTCCCCCTAGCATGAGAGGCAACAACCACACCTATTCATTCACTGTCTAGGATGACAGGCCTATCATCTCATTTATTGTCTTCTGAGGCAGTGAAGCAAGAAAGTTGGCTAGCTTGCCAGCGCCATGTGATGGCCACCAAACCCGTGTAATCCATCCTTATCATGGTGTTAACTTCTTACTACTACAGTTTTGAGGGTAAGTTTTTTGAAGTGCTGGAAGTCTTTCCTTTTTCAAAGTTCATTTAGCAGCAATTTATGTCACTGCTTAATGTCTATATGGGACCCCACAAATTTGGTGATATGGAGAAAACTGACTCACCTAAATGTAATATTTGTGAAAATAATTCCACTACAGACATCAGACACTGTTCATATTTTTAAGATGTAAATTTATTCAACCAATGTAATCTTCTTTGTAGAAAAATGAATGCATGTATGTATATATATATATATATATATATATATATATATATATATATATATATATATATATATATATATATATATATATATATATATATATATATATATGCACACATATGTGTAAAGATAGATATGTATGTCTATATATATATATATATATATATATATATATATATATATATATACATACATATATACGCACACACACACACACACACACACACACACACACACACACACACACACACACACACACAATATATATATACACACATGTATGCATGTGTGTGTATATATTTAGACACATACTCCTTTGTGGTGTTTTTTTCTAATAGAGTTTTTGTCAACAGCCGTTTTACAGAATTTCATTGCAGCAAGGTAACGGAATTTGCTCTTACCCTCCTTTGTGTGACCTTGGAAGTAATATATATTATTAGCAGAGGATGTGAATAGAGGGTAAGGGGGGGTTTGTCCCTTTGTAAAAAAATATTTTTTTTAATTTTGATCACTTTAAATTCACTCTAAAGTGACTGTTCTTTGAATGTCTGCTCTTGTAAACAATTGACATTTCATAAACACATACACACACACACACACACACACACACACACATATATATATATATATATATATATATATGCATATATATATATATATATATATATATATATATATATATATATATATATATATATAAGGGTTCCCTTCAGAAGCTCAAAATATTGAAATCTCCAATTTCAGTATTTCGAGCCCAAGAAGCCGAATCTACATAATAGGGAAAGTTTAGAAGCACGAAATTCAAAACCTCGAATACCGGAGGTTTTGAATTTCATGCTTCTAAAGTTCCGCTATGGTCATGTATTCAGGTAAGTGTGAGTGTGTGTTAAGGGGTTTGGGTAGGGGCTGTGGTGTGTTTCAGTGTGTTTTGTTGCTGTGCTGTGTGTGTGCAAGGAGAATGTAGCTTGTGTGGTGGTGTTTTGTGTTTATTTGTATGTAGTGCGACCTCGAAGTGAGAATATTTAAGTAGATTTTTCATGTAGTAGAGTGATTGTGTGTTTGTGTGTGTGTGTGTGTGTGTGTGTGTGTGTGTGTGTGTGTGTGTGTGTGTGTGTGTGTGTGTGTATGGTAAAACCACTAAATTCAAAACATTCGGTATTCGAGGTTTTAAATTTCACAGTTTTTAGTTTTTGTTGTTTTGTGGATTCAACTTCCTGGGCTCGAGATACTGAAATTCGAGATTTCAGTATTTTGAGCTTCTGAAGTGAATCTATATATATATATATATATATATATATATATATATATATATATATATATATATATATATATATATATATATATCCATACATGTATACTAGGGTAATGACAACTAGGCCCTTTATAAGCCTAGTCAAGTATCTCAAATGTATCTTAAGTTTATGTGCTGTCTTTTATACATCTAGCCAGGCTTCCCAAATGTATCTCACAAGTTTATCTGCCTTAGAGGTTATTTTTAAGGGGTATGTATAAGCTAGGGCAAGGATTATTGGTTGCCTCTTTACATTATAGAAATAGGGGATAGACCCATGGTATATTTCTGATTTCCTATTCATTGGTCCAGGTTTCTCTTAAATACTGTTAGGGAACAGCTCAGCTTCACATGGACTGGAAATCTGTTCCAGAGAAAGGGAAGTCTGTGAGTCACATACTATGTCCTGTTTATGTTGCAAAGTATACATTCCTAGATTGATTAATTATGATGGTATTTGTTTTGAGAATATAACAGTATATATTATTACATGATAAATGTGAGTGGCATAATCTTTTGCTTGATATCCATATAACATGTTCAGGCAGAAGGCAATATTATGCTAATTTAATTTCTTCTTGGGTGAATTGTTTTTTTGTGGTTAAACATTTACAAAAAAGAGAGGACATCTCACATAAGGTATGGCATTCCTTTACAAAATCAATGCTTTCCATATGGAAATTCTCAAACAATTTCTCCACATAGTTATTCAGTTTCCACAGTTATGTTATGGTGTGAAATAAGCAAAATTTTCTGCCTTGAACATTATAACTTCATAGATATATGTAATCACATTTCTGATCTTCACCATCTGTGTGATCTTGATCTCCCCTCCCCCTTTGCAGGACATTTTGTTTCCTGCGCCACTTTTGTATGTTGTCCTAATCTAGCCACCCATTAGTGTAGACATCTAGGTTATGGTCATTGTTAATGTGCCACCTCGACTCATACAAAATAAGAAAAGAGAGACTAGTTAATGCCGATGCTGATTTTAACCATGGTCTAGTTGATATGTGTTTTATATGATGCTTATCATCAGTATGGATTCTTAATGGCAATGCTGACATTTTACCTCCTGTTTTGCTTTTGTTTCTGTGTTGTGATTTTCCAAGTTTGACAATTTTTTGTGTGCTGTTTTATATTAAAAAAGTTGAAAATGAATTGTGTTTATTTAAAGCTGGATACACTAGAAATTTATGGAAAAATAACCTCTTCAGTTTTCTGGACAACATTCAAAAAGGTACTGAAAAATGTTTCCCTTAGCCATCTGCCTATCTTACAAAACAGGTCTCCCCTACCTGCATACTCATTCGTAATTAGACTTACTTCAGATCTGGTACACTAATTTCTGTATTTATTCATGATTATTATTGATCTATTTAAACTCCTTTCTGTCACTGCTAGTAGCGTTTGTTGTTGTTTAATTGTTTTGCTGAATTTGACACTTTGAGACCTCAGGGATTTTAGCACAATGGTTTGGTCTGTCAAGAACTGTTACTTTAAGCTCTTGCAACCTCATATTTATTACTTCAGTAATGATGTCCATCCAGCTTTGCCGCTGCCACCCTCTGCCTTTTTTTGCCTTTGATTTTTCGCAGCATCATTACCTTCTCTACTGAAGCCTGTCTTCCCAAAAGGTATTGTCTTTCAGTAGGTTTTCTGGTTCACTTTCCAGCTGGGGTGCCTTCTGTGTAGAGTCTAAGTGTCCTCCCTATGTTTGTGTGGGTTTCCTCTGGGTGATCCAGTTTCCTCCCACATTCCAAATACTTGGAGTAGGTAGAATGGGCACTCTAAACTTGGCTACTGGTGTGTGTGTGTGTGTGTGTGTGTGTGTGTGTGTGTGTGTGTGTGTGTGTGTGTGTGTGTGTGTGGTGTGTGGAAAAACAGCTGTGGCAGGTTTATCCAACCAGTAGCATGAACCTTGGATCTAGGTGATTGCACTACTGAAGAGACATCTGACCCTATGTGCAAAAACGGGAAAAGGAGTTGTGACTGGATGGATGGATGGATGGATGGATGGATGGATGGATGGATGGATGGATGGACGGATGGATGGATGGATGGATGGATGGATGGATGGATGGATGGATGGATGGATGGATGGATGGATGGATGGATGGATGGATGGACGGATGGATGGATGGATGGATGGATGGATGGATGGATTAAGTTTTTCACTGAACACTCTAGATTTATTTCCTTAAATATTGATTGAGTCACTCTTCGTGCCCTCCATAGAATTCTGAAAGATTTCAACAGCACCACAAATCAAAAACATCAGTTTTAAACCCTAATTAAAGTTTACCTTTCTCAGCCATATGTTACTACTGAACCAAATTTACCTTTGACAGTATGGACCGTTGCTGACAATCTGATTTCTTCACTCTTTAAAATCTTATTTAGATTTGCAACAATTTTCTTTTCAAAGAATAAATATCATTTAATTTCATGGATGCAGTCACCGTCTGCAGAGATTTTGAGCCCAGGAAAATAAAATATGCCACTGCCTCAACTTCTTCTTTTTTTTTTTTCATGTTGAGCAACAAGCTACCCTTTGCACTTTCTGCCTTCACTTTTATTATCAGGCCCTTCAACTCTTCCTCACTTTCAGTCATTAAAATAGTATCATCTGCATAACTGAAGTTGTTAATATTTACCCCAGCAATTTTGCATTATAGACACAGAGGTGAGATGTGCTTGTGTCCAAATAAGAAGTGTTTTTAAAGATGCAGGAGGTGAGAGAAACATTTGCATGTTTCTCTTTTGTTAAGATGGAAATCTTCTGAAATCTGAAGAGTTTCTGTCTTTAAGATGAGAAATCTTCAGAGATCTGAAGAGTTTGACATCAATGCACTGTCCATCTCTAAGATAAATTTCATTGCAATAATGGGGTAGAGAATGGCAAATGGGAAATTTTAGAGGTTTGTTTAACAATATTGCCCCATTAAGGTCTACAGATCTATTACTGTCAAGGACCTGCATCCCCCTAAGTAATTGTTGTTACTGACCAGACAAGTTTTATTATATTAAGACTTTAGCTCCATTTGCTAACTCATAAACTCAGATGTTCTGCCTCTTCCTCTCTCTGTTTTTTTAACTGCTTCATATATGATCATCAATTAATAAAATTTGGTATTGCTATCTAAACTCCTATAACTTTCTTATATTTAGACAGAGCAATAGATAATTTAAGTATTACTCATTTCCAAAATCCAATTGACAGTCATGCATACCAATATAAGTCATAACATAGGCATGCTTAACAATACCATATTATGTAGCAAACGGAATCTAAAGGAATTCTCACTCAGTAAAGCTTATAAACAATGTGTCTTCTCACTTAAGTGCCTTATCTTCTTACTTTACTAGAGCATGACTGATACTTGCAGACTTCCATTAAGGATGCAATCACACACTACTTTTTTTGATAGGGCACTTGTCAGGGTAGGATCCCACATGAAGTTATCCCCCTGGAGTTAATAAACTCCATGTAGGAATAGTGTAAGCCCTACATGGAGTGAATGGTGTCCATATCTGCAACTCTCCCTTGGCAGTGCACCTTGTATATAAATGAAGGTGTGCTACTGAGAGGAAGCCATGTACACAGTTACTGAATCAGAGCTAGGGAGTGTGTTACAGTGCTCACAAATGTGTAACACACCCCCTGCACTGTGAAAGTGCCGTACGGCATTAAAACATGAAACAAAGTGTCCTCAGAAACTTAGTTATAAATATTTCCTTGATGTTACACAGGGGGTTTGTTACAGTATCCGTAACACACCCTCTGCACTGTCAAAGTGCCATATGGCACTAAAACATTAAACTGTGTGTCCTGTCCAGTATGTAAAATAAATATGTAGGGGATGTCTTACAGTGTCCGTAACACACCCCCCTGTAATGTCTGAGTGCCATACACCTGTGTATATATATATTTGTTTTTTGTTTATTTTTCTTTTTTTGCGGTCAAGTTTAAGCATAGCTGAGCGGGTTTGCACAGTGTGGCACTTTGTTCATCAAATCTTAAACATAATGAAAAGCTAAATAGAAGTGCATAGGTGAACTCTTCATAGCTGTGCTAGCTGAGTGGTTAGTGTCCTGGCCTTGTACGCAGTAGATGCATGGTCTGAATACAAGGACAGGCCAGTTAGCTTTAATATGTGATAGCAATATTTCATACATTATAATTTTTTATTGATGTGTTTCATGATATTTGTTACCTGGGTTAATTCAGCTGATCCACAAGTCAATTTTCAGTGGAGTCCCATGGAGCAAAGCTCCAGTTATACATAAGTGTCCAATACATTAAAGTTACACTCCAAGATAACGTAATTAAAATACTTAAGGTTAGTGGATATAAAGTAAAAGGCATACATAATAATAAAAAGAATAATAATAACAATAATAATAATAATAATAATAATAATAATAAAATAAATAATAAAAGTATCCCTAATGATCACTGACTTTCAATATTTTTTTTTAATTTCTAAAAATATCTAGTTTGCCCATAGATAAGCAGTGCTAAGCAGTGCTAAGCTAAGCCAAACAATGCTTAAAGAGAACCTGTTTTAGCAGTAGTTAGCAATGAACAGCTCTGCTTAGATCTGCTAAGCAATCCCCTGTTTAAGCAGTCTTCAGCACAGCTGAGAGGGTTTGCAAGATGCTAAGCAGAGATAAGCATTTTCAAAAATGGCCAGTGGTGGCAAAGGGTGGGAAAACAGCCTTATTTAAACTGAACAAGCAGGAATACAGCCATAACTAATTGGATTTGATCACTGCAGGAGCTATGGCTGGAGTTGGAGAGGGAGCAACCATGACCCTGGACTCCTAGTAAAAGACCATGATGCCAGATTGCTGCAGGGCCAGTACCAGGGCTCTAAATACAAGTCTACGGCAGGGCCACATGACTACACCAATGCCACTGAAATCTCCCGCACTGATGAGGAGGTGCAACACCACTACGATGACCTGAAGCAAAGGAAGGGATGCTCTTGGCCCAACTGGACCCAAGATGCTCGGGACAGGAATGCCCCAGAAGTTTGTAAATATAGCAACTGGTAATTTATCAAATTGTAGTATGAATATCTGATAAGTATGCATAATAGGTTCATAGGTGTGTACTAGGCTAATGACCCTGAGGCCTTTATAAGCCTAGCCATAGGATTACCCTGGCATAGTGCCACGTGACCTTAGTTCTCAGTGCCTCTGTCGAGTAGAGCCACTGGTGTTATCCCCGGGGTGAATTTTCTGTTTCCCATCCACTCATCAAGATTTCTCCTGAAGAGGGTCAGCGAGGTGCTCTGCGTGACATGTGTGGGAAGTCTGTTCCATAGCATGGGCAGTCTCTGGGTTATGAACCTGTCCCTCCAGCATGTTCTGCTAATTGTGGTAATGATGTTGGGGTCTCTGAAGTGTGTGGTGCGGAGGGATTGAGATATGTTTAGATGTAGCATTTCTAACAGAGCTGGGTCAGGCATGGCTTTGTAAGTCAAGCAGAGGTTGCCTCTAAGTAGGCAATATGAGACAGAGAATAGTTGGAGTTTTTTGAGTCTGTCCATATAGGACAATTGTTTAAGGCCTAGGATCCTCTTTGTGAAGTACTTTTGTGGCCTCTTCAGTTGTTGCAGGAGTCTAGTGAGATACATGCCAAATGGGGCATTGTACTCAATGATTGGCCTAATGAGGGAAGAGTAGATGTAGACAATGACCTCTTTCTTCCTGGATGCAAAACCCTTAGTAATGAGATGTGCCACACAGAAGGGCTTTCTGACCACAGTGGTAATGTGGTGATCAAAAAAGAGTTTGCTGTCTGCCTGTGTTCCCAGATCTCTTATAACGTCTTTTGTGTTCAGTGGATTAACATCAATGTGGTAATTCATGGGAACTGGGTTTATCCCAAAGGGGATGATGACACAATGGTGTGTGTTCCCCCCACAGCTACAGAGGAAATGGCTTGCAATCTAGAGGCCCACTCTGGGCACCTAGCAAGGATGCACCAACAGTGTGGTGATACAGATCTATCTTGCAATGTATAGTACAATAAATAAGAAAGAGTACATTGTTTACTGGCAGTTGGTATAGTGTGTTCTGAGTGTGCTGCAATAAGTGTGTTCTTAGACCCACAGTGATATAAGTGAGTAATGCCAGGTACTGTGCAATCCAGATGAAGGCAGCAAATAAGCTACTATCGATGAAAGAAAGCTAATACTGTAGTAATAGTGTGTAGGAATGACACAAGTATAAACTGTGGTAATACTAAGGAGCTTCTAATAAAGTACACTGTGATTGAAACTGTAAAGGTAATAAATGACATTAATTCATCCTTTACAGGATATACAGTACAAATGTAGTCAGAATTTTGAATTCAATAAACCACTGTGTTATGTCACCCTAAATAAAGTTCTATCTTCCAAGGGTTTTGTTTATTTTGGTCTTTTGTTGAAGAAATCCAGTTGTACAGGTGCTCCACAGCAAATATGGCTGTGACACCATGAAGTGACGGAAGTTTGGCTGATAAAGAACTGTCATGCTAAAGTGTAGGTGTGGAGCTGCACAACAAGATATAATGCAATTTGATAAATGTTCTGCACTAAGATCTGAAGCTTGAATAGTAATGTGTAATGTATTATAGTGTTTTTCCCTCAAGATTGTCTTGTGTTAACCTTTGCATTTCAGCTATACATATTCCTGAATGTAGGTACACTGATGCAGGCAAGTATGAGACTATAATTGCATGGAGACTGCAAATATATCATGTGCAAATGTATATGGGTCAGGTATGCAACCCAGTACGCTGATATGGTCTGTACAGATCATACATATCCCCATTTACTAGGGGTTAAATGTGTACACCTGCATTCCAACTATTAATGCACACTTCCCCTACTATCTCTGTCATGCATGAATGACAAGCATGTATGTTCAACTGTCACTTCAGTCTTCTGTGATACTATACCTATATTACCAGGTCAGACTTTGTAACCAAGTGAGCTTTAGGCACAAATCAGTCACACAGCACATAGAAGTGGCCCAGTAGCTCAGCGTAATAAGAAATAGCTATGTTGTTCACTTTTGCACACACAGACCAGGGTTTGAATCCAGGGACTGGTACTAAGATATATTTATAGTAACAGACAAGTAGTCTTGACTATTTGCACAAACTCTCAAGTAGTGTTAACATATATTTTCTCTACAGGGCTTACAGGTAAAGAAATGTTTGTAGTAGATGTATGAAGAGTATACTAATAAACTGTGTCCAGATGTGCTAGTGTATAATTAGCAGTGCTCAACAAGTTGATAAGACTCCATGAAATAAAATGTCAGGCAGTACATTAGTATTCCAACTGAATTAGAGAAATGAAATGTACTACTGTTAGTATGTCTGAATGCCTGGTGCCTGATGCATGTTTCTCAAGTGTCCTCTGTCACATCTTGTGATCACTGTTGCCATTAACCTTGAACACAGATAAAACTCCATTTTACGTATGTCAGTAGCACACTCACACAACATCAGGGTAGGGTTCACCTTGTTAGTCATATATGTACCCTGACATGTACAAGTCCTCTTTAGTTATGTATCTATAGTACTTACAGCTTGGCCCATACCATTCCATGTCAACAGCTTGAGAGGTATGTATGTGCTGCAGAAGCATTAGGGCACATGGAGATGTAAATTAAGGGCAGACCTGTAGACTATTGAGCAATACTGTTGTGAAAACTATATCCTATACAGTTATTAATGGAATTTTTTTCTCCACCCACACCTTATCTGCATCACAAAATATTATTGTTATACTACAGGTATGGTTTTATTTCCACATATGTTGTTATCAAAACCTACTGTTGGGCTTCTGTTGTATTGTCGGTTATATATTTCAATGGTTGCATACTAATATACCTTGTTGAAATTCTACCATTGTAGGCCTTTTGCCATAACTGTTACTGGTATGCCATTACAATAATGACTGTTATTCCATTTATGCCTGTGTTCTGTATGCTATGCACCTCTATTGTTCTGGGTTAAATGGAACATCCATGCATGCTGTTATAACTAACGTTGAAATGTGTTGTTCATGACCAGCCAATGCACTTTCACCAACTGCAACACCATAGCTAATTTGGGTAGGCTGATCCCAGTGGATCCACCTGTCCCACTTCATCTGGTTGCAGCACTGGGTCCCAACCTGGAGCTGCCTCCTCCACTGGTTCTGCTCCATCCTTGAGTGGAACCATCTCAAAGGATGGGGCTTGACCCCCCATGGGCACTGGCATGGAGAGGATCCCATTACCCATAAACAGTTTCCAGAGTTGGTGCATTTGGAAGACTGACTGTGCCAGATCAAGGACAGATTGGCACACCTCGAGGGGCAGGCTGGCCCTGGCACCCAGCCCCCAGCACAGCCACCTTTGGGGCCGAGAAGGGGCAGTAGTGACTGCCCATGGGTGGGGACCTCAGTCCCACTGTTTCTATCTGGGGGCACATGGACCTCTGATTTCCAACCACCCTCCCTGTCCAAGGTGTTTATCCCCCCTAATGTGTCATACACTGCCCCTGTCTGCTGTCTTGTCTGTCTGCAAATGCAACCTCTCCTACCCAACTTACCTCCCCAAATGTACCTACAACACCTTCCCCAACATTCCACTCTCTCCTTAAAAGAAAATAAAAAAGTTGGGCTCCTGTCCAGCAAAAAAAATGTCATCCCATACATAGGTCTCCATGTCACCCCCCACATATACTAGCATCAATCAATCATCACAGCAATTAATCAAACACGTTATGTCACCCATACCCCTCCCTGAGGGATGTGAGACTTCAAATTCTAAATTGTTTACAACATGCACAGCTGTTGCTGCATAAGATATGGAGAGCTATGGTCCTTTCTTACACCCATCCTGCACATCCCTACCTGCCTTTCATATTGTTTTTTTTTTACTCTGCTTGCCCCCATTTCACCATTTTCCTACCACCCTTTTTTTCTTTTCTTTTTTTGGAAATTGTGTTGGTTTAAGTGGGAGTAAGCACTGTTGGCAGGGGCGGCCCGTGCTATTGGACTGCCGGACTGCAGCCCCCTCAGAACAAAAAAAAAAAAGTTTTTAAATTTTAGCGGACTTTCGCATAGCGGGCGCAGTAGTCCCGACTACTGCGCGCGTCCGCATGCTCCAGGCAGTCTGGCAGTCCCCATAGAAACACATGGAGACGTCTGTGCACTTTAAAGTGCACAGACTCGCTGGGAGGATGGCGGACTGCAAGAGCAGCAGTCAGGAACAGTCTCGTCGGGAGGTTTGATTTGGGATCTCGGCAGGATGTACGTTAGCTGGAAGCTGGATATTATGGAGAATGGACAGGTAAGTGTATGGTGCCTTTTACTTTTACAATGTATGCTTTTTACTTACTTTGTGTGTGTATGGTGCTTGTTTTAAACTTTGTGTGTGTGTATGGTGCTTGTTTTAAACTTTGTGTGTGTATGGTGCTTGTTTTAAACTTTGTGTGCGTATGGTGCTTGTTTTAAATGGTGTGTGTGTGTGTGTGTGTGTGTGTGTGTGTGTGTGTGTGTATACAAGAAATGTTACTGCAGTATATGGGCTGCTAGGGCGAACACTATCATAGTCAGGTTGGATAGCAGCATGTTCAATTAAGAACAGGATAATGTGCTGCTGTGAGGTGTTTCTCTGTGATCTTTGGTATGTCTCTAAATCGGATATTCTCTCCTTTGCACTAAATGGTCTACCAGCATTGGCCATTTAGCCTTCATGGAGAGAATCTTTTTGAATCCTAGCCATCTTAGACATAGTCATGAAAGATATTGCCATTACATTTTATCCAGTATTTGAGATGAGGAAGTATCCCTTTTACAGCTCTGCACAGCATTTGAGATTGAGATATCTCTGTGACTTTCTAACTACAGCAGAATGTCTACAGCAACACATTCTTTGTCTCTTTCTTCCTCTCTGTCTTTCTTTTTTATACTGTGAATTTGTTTTTCCAATTCTAACTTCTAGCAAGCCAAATAAACCAAAATGCAATGAAATGAACTACTTCAAGTGGAAGAAGTTCATATTTTAGTAGCTTTAGTCCAAGTGCCTTTAATAGATGCTCCTCAGTGTGTTACTGATATCCGATACATAACCCTTTAATTTTCATCCCTAGTGTTTCAAAATCATCTACAAACATAATTTTATTCCCTGTTTTTGAGTCTCTTATAATTGTTACATTTCACTTAGCTCCCACCATTTTTGTCAGTAATTTGACTTTTGAGTCTGTCTCATTGTTCTGGTTTACATACTTTGTATTATTACCTGTTGCACCATCATTTTGCTAACAATTAGATCACTTTACATTTCTATTTACCAATATAAAAATTCTTGCACATACTGCATCAAACAAACCATTACTTCCTCTACTGATTTTAGCCTCACCTAGTGCATAGCTGTACCATGTCCTTTCTTCACCTTATGATGCTTTTTCTTGATCCATTACTGTTACACAGCATTCTTACTGTATTTCTCATTTTGTCTTTTTATTAAACTCACATTTTATCTTGCATACTTCTGCTTTTCTTTTTTTACTTGTGTCAGTAGCCTGCATTTGTTTGATCGATTTTTATTGCACAAATTATTATGTCTTTTATCATTGAATCAGTTGACACATCAGATTCATACTCTTTGACTTAATTCTTTAGTACAGAAACCTAAACAATAATATTTTTTGCAAGATTTTATATCGTTGTAAAGGACAGCTGTTGAATAAATGCCCTGTTCTTCTAGGTTCACAAAAATTCCTAACATTTTATGTAATTGCTACTATTTACTCTTTCTCCTCTTCATGATAAGTAAAAGTAGCAAACACCACCAATTCTACTTAGAGCAACATATAGAAATGTTGCAGAATATACCTTTACAGGTTGCTTACCTATTCCAGTCAAACTGAGCATACAGTTAATTTCTGACACACAGAGCTTCCTGTTTTCTAGTAAATTTCCTTATAGTGGCAGAACTCCTAACAATTTAATTTGCTCCATTCTTCTATTTCTGGGTTCCAATTCTGCATTCATCACATAATCTATTAAAAGCAAGTGCATTTCTTAACTTTCCCAAATACATTTCTACAGGGGCAGTCCATCCAGGGCAGCACTTTTGGGACTGTCACATTTACATTTTAATTTTTAAAAAAAGATTTTAAGGATTCAATTCTTACCATGCCCTGTTGTTCCAGTCCAGTCACACATATGCTTTGTAGACTTCCTGTTCTTCCTTTAAGTACAACATCTGTTTCAACCAAGTAAGGGGAGTTTTCCTCCGATCATTTTGCTTCTTATTGTTAAGGGGAATGTGTCCACTGATCGTTTTGCTGCTTAAGGGAGTGTGTTCTCCAATCATTTTGCTGCTTAAGGGGAGTGTGTCCTCTGATCATTTTGGGGAGTGTGTCCTCTGATCATTTTGGGGAGTGTGTCCTCTGATCATTTTGGGGTGTGTGTCCTCTGATCATTTTGGGGTGTGTGTGTCTGTGTGAAAATGCCCCAGGTGCTCATGGTGGTGTGGTAGGGAATACCTCAGGCTTGAACCCTGTACCCTGTATGCAGGTGTTAAAGACTTGAGTTCCCTACCCACCACCATTTGTAAAAAAATTGCAGATTTTTGCCTCATATTTGATTTGATCTGTTCCTCATAATATCTGTGGTTTGTAAATGTTGCAATGCTTGATATTTGATGGTGTAGTAGTAGCATTGTTGCCTCACAGCTGCAGGTTCTCATGTTTGATTCTTGGCTGGGGTTCCTTCTTTGTGGGGTCTGTTATCTTCTCCCTGTGTTTGTGTGGGTTTGCTTTTATTTGATGTTGCACTGGTAGCATTGTTGCCTCACAGCTGCAGGTTTTCGGGTTTGATTTTTGGCTGGGGTTCCTTCTTTGTGGGGTCTGTTATATTCTCCCTGTGTTTGTATGGGTTTGTTTTTATTTGATGGTGCACTGGTAGCATTGTTGCCTCACAGCTGCAGGTTCTCAGGTTTGATTCTTGGCTGGGGTTCCTTCTTTGTGGGGTCCGTATCTTCTCCCTGTGTTTGTGTGGGTTTGCTTTTGTGTCCTCCCATGTTACAAAGACATGTCTGCATTATTTCTTCCTGGGCCTCTGCTGAAAATAGTTTTTTTGTTCCAAGTCAGACTGTCCTGATTAACAAATGTTAAATAAAATTGACAGGCATTTGAATTTCAGACTTCAGGTTTCTGAATGTTTAATTCTTTGCATATTTGATGGTGCAGTGGTAGTATTGTTGCCTCTCAACTATAGGTTTTCTGGTTTGATTCTTGGTTGGGATGGCTTCTGTGTGGAGTCTGCATCTCCTCCCTGTGTTTGTGTGGATTTGCTTTGGTGCCCTGCCATTTTACAAAGACGTGTCTGCAGTATTAATCCCTGCGTCTCTGCTGAAAATTGTTTTTGTTCTGTCCGCAGTAAAATTGACAGGCATTTGAATTTCAGACTTCAGGTTTCTGAATGTTTAATTCCTTGCATATTTGATGGTGCAGTGGTAGTATTGTTGCCTCACAGCTATAGGTTTTCTGGTTTGATTCTTGGTTGGGGTGGCTTCTGTGTGGAGTCTGCATCTTCTCCCTGTGTTTGTGTAGATTTGCTCTGGTGCCTTGCCATTTTACAAAGACGTGTCTGCAGTATTAATCCCTTCGTCTCTGCTGAAAATTGTTTTTGTTCTGTCCGCAGTAAAATTGACAGGCATTTGAATTTCAGACTTCAGGTTTCTGAATGTTTAATTCCTTGCCTATTTGATGGTGCAGTGGTGGTGTTGTTACCTCACAGCTATAGGTTTTCTGGTTTGATTCTTGGTTGGGGTGGCTTCTGTGTGGAGTCTGCATCTCCTCCCTGTGTTTGTGTGGATTTGCTCTGGTTCCCTGTCATTTTACAAAGACGTGTCTGCAGTATTAATCCCTGCGTCTCTGCTGAAAATTGTTTTTGTTCTGTCAGCAGTAAAATTGACCGGCATTTGAATTTCAAACTTCATGTTCTTCAGAATACATAGTAGCATGACCTTTTTTTCTAGCAATTTTCTAAGTTTATAAGATGACTATTTTAAATTTTTACCTATTTTTGGGACTGTATTACCCCATTATTGGCTTCGTCCAGGTTTTTGTGCTAAGGTTGACAGCTATGGTGAGAACTGAATTCACTAAATGATAGCCATTTAAGTTTCAGTCTTCCTCTCTTTTACAAAGCAGCTGATGTGGAGTAGTGGTATGTTACTCTGACTGTTTTTTGCTCAGGGACATTGGCAGTAAAATGTATGGTGGCAACACAACATTTTATTCTAGCAACTTTCCAAGATTATACAAGCAATGTTTAATGTGTCCCTGGTTTTTGGGCTTTTGACCCCCCCAATACATTTTGGCTTTTTCCAGTTTTCTTGAGCTGAGTTGAGATGCAGTTGAGTATTGAGTAGATTTTACAAGGAGCTGAGAGCTGCAGGGGAATAGAAGTTTAGTGCTTTGCCTAGTTAATACTATAGCACAACAGGTTGTGTACTTGCTTTTGATGCAGAAGGCTGTGGGTTCTACTCCCACAAGGGGTGGATGCTGCCGTACTGAGAATGTTCTCCTTGGTGAAGATACTAACTATGAGTCTGTTATCAGTTTGCCATCCATTTCCTCTTGCAATATTATTACTAGCTTATCATTTTTAATGTAATATAGGCAATTTATTCCTGAGGGGCAACAGACACTTTATTTTTGATGAAACCATGAAATATAAAGGTGATTGCTAGCAGCAACCGCTTCATTAGTTACAGATTTCTTTAATGTGGAATAATTTAGATGTCTTACTTCAGAGATTGTGCATATTTACTGATAATGGACTGTAGAATTGTGCATATTTACTGATAAAGGTGGACTGTAGAATTGTGCATATTTACTGATAATGGTGGACTGTAGAATTGTGCATATTTACTAATAATGGTGGACTGTGGAATTGTGCATATTTACTAATAATGGTGGACTGTAGAATTGTGTATATTTACTAATGATGGTGGACTGTGGAAGTCTGAGTAGACTTTTTTATGATAAATGTTCTCAACTGGGCAGTTTTGCCATTATGGGTGCATATGGTTTGTTTCATTGCTTACTGGAAAAATGTTCAAAACAAATTTAAAACACCCTCTAACAAGTGTACTGTATTGTACAAGGAATATAATTTTAGTACAATAAGGAAGGTGTATCAAAGAGCACATGTATGTTTCATATGCAAGGGGCCTATGATTTGAAAACAGCCCAAAATTAATCTTTATCTGCCACTGGCAAAATGTATTTTCTATGAATGTGGGTTTCAATGCTGTTTCAATGAATGTGAGTTTCAAGGGCAGAGAAGTTTTAATGCTAAGTTTTCATTGTGAGACTGCATTGCTTTGTTTAACAGATGACTTAGTGTTTGTGCTGTAAAATACAAAATAAAACTTTCAAATGAAGTCCAACTCATCATAGAAGTAAAGCAGTATGCACATTAGTGTTTATGGTAAATGGAGTGAAATAGCCAAGTAATGGTTCATTGGAATGGCTGCAGAGGCTCCATTCAACCATTATTTTGTCAGGGGGGAAGGGCAGCAAACTCAGACAGGCCCAGCTGAACTATACCTCCCAACTGTCCAGATTTTCAAAGAATGAATAGATTTTTGCTTCTTATTTTTGGTTTGTTCTTCATAAAATTTGTAGTTTTCTGGCAAATCATTTAGGAATTAAGTCACTAAATAATAAGTTTCAGACTTCATAACCTTTAGAAAATGCATGTTAAAGTAAGAGCTTTTCTATCAACTGTCTCAATTTATACAAGAGCAATTTTTAGTACTGTTTATATGTGCCCCCAATATATTTGGCCTTGTTCAGATTTACTGCATTAACAGGTTGAGAGGTACATGCAAATAAATTGCTTTATAGAATTAGGCATAGCCAACCTCTCAACTGTCCCCAATTTTTGGCTCAAAATGTTGCTCTTCCCCCTAATAATCCCTCCGCAAAATAGCAATTTTGGAAGAAAACATGGAGGGTTTACAATTAAGAAATAACTGTAATAATCAAAGTTATAGATTACTTGAAATGCATGTAGATTATTTTATTTTGTCAGCTGCTCAAGGTAGCAGTACTAATATTAAAGTGTCCCTTCTTTGACAGGTAGCAGCTGTATTGTGTGTCTATTTTATATTTTTGCATCACATTTTGGTCCATTTTTCATAAAGTTGTGTTTCTTGACAAGTTAGTGACAAATCACTAAAGACTGAAGTTAGAAAATGACAGACATTTGAGTTTCAGATTTTATACCCTTCAGAAAATTCATACTAATGCAAGACCTATTATATTATCTTTCTAAGTTTATTAGAGCAATATTTAAAAATTGTCCTTATTTTTGGGCCTTTGTCCAACTTCTGTGTATGGCTTTGTCCAGATTTCTTGCTCTTGAGGTTGAGAGGTATGACAAATGTGTCAGGGCCATCACAGTCAGCCAGAGAGATTTCAAATTGTGACATGCTTGTTGCACCCCAATCCCCATGTAGTGACTCTGGATGTGTCCAAGCAAGGCAAGGAGTAGTTGTATCTACCTTGGATGGGGAGGACACACTGCATAAGTACTACAGTGGCTTTTCATCTGTCCTTGATTTTGCAGAATGGTCTGGTTTCTGTCATATTTTTGTACTGTTGATTTATGCTTATTACTCAGATTTATGCTTATTACTCAAAGTGCCTGTTGCTCTGTGTTTAAGTAGCAATGCTTTAATGACCATAAGGTAAGCTTGTCTGAGATCGTAAGATGCAAGTAAGCTTTAATAAGCATACTGTTAAAGAATTGCCAACATTGAAAGCCTTTCTGTTGTTGCCATGCAGAGAATACTTGACTAGATAATGTATAAGCCTTGGGTATTAAAGCACAGGATTCCATTATTTTAAAAAGCTCATTACACTTGTTGAAGACTTCCAGTCATCTCTACAGACTTTACCCGTAAACTAAACAGAATGCCAATCATGTGTGGTCCATAACCTGTACAGTAATCCATTAAGCAATGTATCTTGAGCTTGTTTCTTGTTTGCTTTTCATTTTTTACTTTTATCATGTTTTCCCCATGAAACAAGTTGTCAGGCAGCAGGTCTTTTTGGATAAGAAACATTTTTACAAGTGGGGCATCACATAGATTTCTACTTTCAGCATGTTACTTGGTACTTTAATAAAGCTGAATATATTATAATTAGAACTGCAGTGCAAGGAGAAGTGGTTTGAGTTGAGTGCTTCTGGATTTTCTTATACTTGATTTTGACTGGCATTCCAGTAATGTATTTAAAAAGTAATTTATTTTTTCATGCCTCACAACCTTTTGTTTCCATCTAGATATTAAGTAAGCTGTCATGCAGCCAATGCATTGAAATATTTTTATTCTTCTACACTTATTTTTGTCTTGATTGGACTTTCATAATGATGATTTGCCACCCAGGGCAGCGTATTTAATTAAAGTTAGTTTTTTGTGGTTTTGTGCATAGCTCCTCCCCTTTCTGGTTAACCACACCCCTTGACTCCACCCATTCAGCTGTCTCCTGCAGCCCCCCTGTGATTTGAAGTCACCAGCCGCCACTGACTGTTGGCATCCTTGAGTGTCATGCAAACCCAGTTAAAACTGATTAAAACTGCTTTAATCACCCTATCTGATTCAGACACTGTTCTACCTAGCAACAAAATAACTAGCCCTGGTGTGATTTGAACCCAGGAGTCTCTAAACTACAGTCAGCGCAATGCATCAGTAGGCCAAATCAGCTCTAGAGATTTAATGTTCTTTAATAAATATATCATACAGTACAGTCATGTAACATTACTGAAAAAAGACACACTGCAAAGAATTGAACAAAGACCTTCTGATTTACAATCAGAGCAACACAACACTAGGCCAAATCAGATAAAGGAAATGACTGATGCTTTTGTAAATATATCATGCACTACAGAGATTTTACTTTAGAGAAATAAGACACCACTACCAAGCAGTGGACCCAGGACCAGCTGAAGTACACTTAGAGCAACACACCAGTAGGCCAACTGAGCTATGGAGAATCATACCTATTTTTATAAACATATCCTGATTTCCAGTCACACACTACTCCTATACATACTGGGGCAAATCACAGCCTTCTTGGGCCTCTGATGCAGACACCACCCTAAACCTATTCTGTGTTCTGACATACTGGCAAGGCAGGGCAGATTGTGGTTACAAAATCATGACAGACAGCTCAGTGTCACGTCATACCCATCTGAACACACATGTCCATGCTATTCCTGTGTAATACACTGTATGCATGCACATATGTCTTACAAATATACCTGCTATAATAATGACTTGGTACTTCTGTCTGTTACATTTCTAGCATGTGTCACATCTGGACACTGACAGTCCTAGCCCATAGCCCAGTCTGTGACATGACAACTACATGCATGTTAATACAACATAGGAATAACTGAGCCCTGCAATGTCCAGCAAAACTGGTTGCACATACTGCAGTCACTGCCACCCACAGTAGCACGTTAAATGTCTGCTGGGTGTGACACATCTCACAATTATGAATATGTGGGTCTATATTAAATCAGCAAACTTAAAAAAGCGAACACTGATTTATTGACCCCATGTAAGCGAAAGCTTACAATTCCAAACACTTAGAACAGCAAAAAAGAAAAAAAAAACTTTAAAACATTACATTAAGTGAGGGGCTTTGCCCCCCCCCTACTTAAATATACCAACTCCGAGATTGCACTACTGTGACGAAAATGGCAAAATAACAAAGGCAGCCAAGTGATTTCTTTCCCAGGGAAAGAATTTACTTATATGCCGTTTCGGTATTTTGCCGTTTTGGCTTTCAAGTTCAATCAAGACGCATTCCAAAGAATGCGTCTTCTATCATATAATAGGGAACCGAATGTGTGTACTAAATGTTGCCTCCCACTCTCTGGATGGCACTGTTACATAACAAATGCACCACAGGACATGCCTCACCTAGACTGTTATGGGTACCCTCAACCAGGCCATGCTGTGACAGAACAGCTGACACCACACCCTCACTAACAGTAACAGCTTGCTGTCCCCCAATGTCTTCACAATTGCTAGTCTAACTCCTGGCCTGAATGCAGCAGCTGTGGCCTGCTACACATGCAGCAGTATATCCAGCTACCCGCTACAGACCTAACATACCTCCCAAGCACCTACCACACAACACCCATACAAAAATGGTTGGGGGGATGTTCAGGTGAAAGGGACATGTGTCTCAGTCTCCCCCTACAAAAATACACAGCTGATAGACCAGCATCAACTGTAGCGGCATACACATTTAGATAAAAAGGATGTATGACACTCACATCTACCTGTCTCCTTACTCACCCCAACATACATTTAAAGAGTACACTGCTACAGAATCTGAAAGTCTGTTAACAATGGCCAGACATAGCATGCAAAACTGTGGAGATAACACATCAATCCAAGCAGTGGACAGTATTTCTACCTATCCTCTGTGATGCTGGTGCTCCCACACCTTGATAATGTCTTCCTCACAGGCCAGGAAAAGGGGCAAGGCCCACATGAAGGCCTTAATTATAGCACTGTGTTGCCATGCCATTGGCTAACAGAAAGGCAACCCTGCTGTTCTGGATGCAATTAGCAAGTGGGAGTCACAGATTGGTGCACAGGCAATCACCTGTTCATGAGCATTACCTACAAAAGGCAATCTGCTGCCTATGGTAAACAGGTCTGACACTTTCCTCACGAAGACAGACTGCAATTCTCTACAATACTACAACTGGATTTCTTCTCACAAAGGAGTACAGCACTATACCAGGTATGTCATAGAATTAAGCATGTGATATAATGCAGATGGGAGGCTGTAGTCATGGGAAATAGGAATTTAAACAGTAGGTCTCAACAACACTTCCTGGACTGACGTTGCTGTTCGCCTGCTGTCCAGCACCTATGGCCATCCCTGATGGCTCTGTCTGCAGTGACATAGATCACAGCTTTGGCCCCTGAGTCACCCCAGCAATGGTCAGCTCACATATGACTGCTACTGGATTGTCTGTTGTACAATACTGTCAGTAAGTACTGGTGGAAACAGCTGGCATATCACATGATGTACTGTCAGTGAGCCCCTCTCTGTCTGTGAATGTCATGCAGGATTAGTTCAAAGATTGTCCAGGTCTCCCTGTCCATTCCTACCATACTCTGGCTAGATCACTGGGTACTCCACACCTGTATCCCATTGTCTGACACCTATGGGTAGCATACCTGGTGACCCCCTGCAGCAGGACAGCAGGTTATAGGTACTAGCAGTGGGGGGACACTGGCTCTGGCTCAGTAGCAGTGTGTACATATTGAGCATACAATGTAAGGGAATGGATACAGTAGCAGATATTCATGTACCATCACTGTGTCCCCAGGGGTCTGGCATGTCACAAACACATTCCCCAAACTGTGGGGGCAACCATCACATATTGTCCAAGTGGTGTCCGGAAATACACATTTGTCTGGCTTGGGGGTCTACATCTGAAACTTCCAAGCTTGCACAAACTCACAAACTGAAACATGGAGAAAAAGCTTCTGGAAACAAACTGTAGCCAACAAGAACTGATTTATTCACTAAAAGCAATAAAATGAAGCACTTTTGTTTGATCAGTGGTACAGACTTTATCAGACATACATTCATTTGATTTCTTGTACTATTTAAATAAAAAAAAAAACAATCATGTGATATCAATAATTTGAATAATTCACTGATTAATTTATTCTTAAAGAAATATGTGGGAAAAAAACATAAAAACAGCCACACAATACTATCATAAAATATACTAACATAAAATATATATAATACCTATAACCTATAATTACAATTATGCGTAAGCATTGACTCTGTTTATCTGGTTAAATTTTTTAGTTTAGGAAAGCATGTAATAGAACAACTCTCATTTGATCCAGGGGTACATGCAGGCATTAGTCCGGAGGATTCATAATAATTGTAGTTTTTCTAGCAGAATGTTGACAGGACCCCTTCTCCCTTCTGTGTTTACTTGGTCTATTACCTTAAATTTAAAATTATGTGTTGCGCATGCATTAATATGCCTTGCCAATGCATTTTCCAGTTTGTTTTTATTTATATAATACAGGTGTTCATATATACGTTCTTTTAGTTTCCGTTCGTTTTTTCCGATGTAAAATGTGGAACAGGACTGACACTGAGCTTAGTATACCACTAATTTAGAATTGCAGTTGTATTTCTTCTTTAAGTGGTGTGTGTTGTGCTGAATGTGCCATTTACTACCTGTCTCTCTATACTTACAGTAATTACACATTTCACATTTGAACATCCCTGTGTTCTGTGTCAAACATAGTAGTCGACCTTCTATGTAATTTTTTATGTTAGGTCCCCTCCTGAAAATAATGGTTGGTTGTTCACCTATTTTCTGTATAATTTACTTCTCAGAACTCATTAACAACCAATTTTTCTGTATAATTCTTTTGATTCCTCTTGCACTGTAAGTGGTGATAAAACTAGAATTGTAGGTAACCACTACGTTAGTCCTATTCTCACCATTACTACTCAGAACATCAGCATTAGGTATTTCCAGTACTGTTAAGGATGTAAACATCTCTTCAGATGTTCTTCTAATTAATTCTGTCTTTAAAATTGGTTGGTATATATCTAAGTTCCTTTTATCTTGAACTTTCCTAATCAAATCTGTTAGTAGGCCATTTGGATAGCCTCTTTTTAATAACATGGATTTCAAGTTTGTACACTTATTCTCAAAATTCTTTCCTAAGGTAATCATTCTTGCAGCTTTTACCAGTTGTCCCTTAATAACTGATTTTTTCTGTTGGTACAGGTGAGAACTGGTAAAGTTATTCACAAACCATTTGGGGTACCAGTTAGCAAAATAAGTAAGTATATCCAGTTCACTATGTATGCTTACTCATTCATTCCAACATACCTTACATTCACTAATGTTGCATCATCCTGCACTTAAAACAAATAAATTAAGCTATTCCTTTGAAAGCCTCATGTAAATACATTAAATCCAGGTGTTGTAATCACAGTAGATTTAATGTACGTTATATAAAAACATTATTATACAAAGAAACACAATCAATCTAAAGCAAAAACTTTGTACATATTTATAGATCACTATCTAAGTCCTTTGAATCTTTTCCAACTTGGCAGTCCATTAATAGTTTATTTACAGTGCTTTCCCGGTAATTTCTCTATTAGTTACAGTAGGATCATCCTTTCACTATACGTCTATGCGCAACCACATGATGTCAGAACGCCAAGTCTAGGATGTATACTGTTGCTATGTCAACGGACCCCATCTAAGCGATCCAATTTTCAGAGAAAACTAATACAAATCACACACGCTATTTTTCATTCGCGCATACTACAATAAAATCTACTCTACCAGTTCAACATGATAACAGGTCACACATAAAAAAAATTTCTTCCTAAAAAGCAAACAAACTCAAAAACTCATAGAATGATAACTAAACATTTCCATGATAACCACAGTCAGAATCATACATTACTATTAATATATTCATATAACCTTTTCAAAATAGAATCAGAGCTAAAGTTTCCTAGAGATAATAATGAATTACTATTTCTAAGCACTCATAACAGCCATAATATAAATTAAACCATTAATAGAAATAAACTTTCATTATATTCTAATGCAAAACTGAAAAAGTTAACATAAAGCAGCATCATATATATGAGAAAACGTATCTGGCCAAGAAGATGGACTTATATACTAATGTTGGATTCAAAACAAGAAACTGAAAATTAAAAATAAAATGCAACAACATGTATTTCATAACTAGCATTATATTGGCTCCCACACACAGGCGTATGTATATATATATATATATATATATATATATATCATTGCCACTTATAAGTCATGAAGCATTAAGGTTCACTTATGCTTTTTTCTCTAAAATATAGTAATATGAATCCTTACTGGACCATGACATCAGGATATATCTAACTAGATCTATCAATATCAGGATGTAAAGACCCTATATAGGGGTATGTACAGTGACATAAGTCCATGTACGTACCAAAATCTACTAATATAACTTTAAAAATATATACATATTATGCTCACAAAACCTAAACATATATATTAATTCTTATGTAGACCTCGTGCTTCTAAGGCACTTTTTATAGAAACTTTACCATTTAAACCAAGGCCTTTCTCTAACCTCAGTTTCAGTATCCACCTTAACTCAGTTTGCACTGTTAATTTTCTAATATTTCCCATTCTTTGTCCAATTTTTACTTCCTCTAATGCCATGAACTTAAAGTCATGATACTGACCACTTCTTTTTATATATTTAGATAATGGACTGACTGAGTCTTTATTTCTAATGCTATTAATATGTTCTCTCATACGTTCTCTGAATGTCCTATTGGTTTTGCCAAAATAAAAATGCAAACCACAGCCGCATTGTGCTACACATACTATATTTTTACTATCAAATGTCACTAGAGTATCTGATCTATATTTCTCTCCCGTACTTGGATGTATAAATTCGGAGTTATTCTTTATATGACAGTGTGCACAGGCTCTAGTTACTCTCTGGGTCCCTTTATCCATTTCAATAACTTCTCTTGGATAGCATAACACACATTTGAGATTTTTCCTATTTTTAAAACAGAACCTAGGGTATTCACCTACCACTTCCCTTATTTTATCAGCTGTCATTAACAGTGACCAGTGCTTATAAAACACCTCTCTAACCTTTTTTTTACATCATTGTGTAAGGAATAGATATAGTGACTACTTATCTTGTACTATTTATCGTATTCTGATTCAACTCATTACTTACTGTTTCAGAAAAAAATGGTTTTGCCCTATTATTCCTCATCATTCTAACTTCCTGTAGCACAGGAACTACTTTGTTAGCCTTATACTCCCCTATGATTTAAATTATTCTCTAATTCAATTAATCCTTCCTTAAGAGTGGATTCTTGGTTACTCAGTCATGAAGCCCTGATACCTTGTCCTTTAACTATGTTCTTAAAAGTCCTTTTGGGGTGCATGCTTGATCTGTGCAAAAATGTATTACGATAGCACTCTTTCCTATATACCTTAGTTTCAAATTGTCCCTCATTTCCCTTGGAGACAAATATGTCCAAAAATGCCAAACCTCTGAGTGAATAATTTACTGTGAACTTTAGAAAGCTTGCAGTTTCTTGGATCTTATATACAAATTATCCTAGCTCTTGAAGGATGCCCCCCCCCCAAGATCAGAAAAATATCATCCACAAACCGTGATAACATTTTACATTCTGCTGATATAAATGAAGAGGGAACATGTGCTCCTCTTCCCACTGTGCCATGACTGCGTTGGTGTAGCTATTGGCACAACATGTGCCCATATCTATGCCTTCGCATAGCAAATAGTACATTCCATCTAATACAAAGATGTTTTTCCTCCAAGACTACATCCATAAATCTACATATAAGATCTATAAGATTATCTCCATACATGCTATTTTGGTAAGAAATCTATACAAGTATTCATTGCCTTCACAGTTTGCAATTGAAGTAAAAAATGAAACAACATCAAGTGTAACTAACAAATCACGCCAGTCACTGAAAATGTGTTTAATTAATCCGGCGCTTTTTTTCATATAAATAATCAATGCACACTTCTTCAGGCCATTACACAAAATAATAATATTTATACTCACACCCACATATCCACTAAATCTAATTTAGTATTACTACATTTATCTCTCTAAAGCTCTCAATTTCAACAAACACTTCACGACATTTCATTCATTTATGGATGGATAGGCATATGCTTCTGTTTTATTGCCACAAGAGCTCCTGCTCTTCCATCTAAGATGCCATGCACCTCCCCTCGGGTTTTACCTTTTGAATTGAACCAAAACTTAAAAACCAAAACAAATTCAATGATATTCAGTAATTTGCTTGGCTACTTGTAGAAATGTTTAGATATAGCATATCATATCTCATATCCTAATGGAGTCTCTGTTTTCTTATATATAAGAAAACACAACACAATTCTAAACGGAACAAAATATAACTACAATATACTACCAAATTATATTTTTATTTTAATTTTATTTTTTTGTCCCCTAATCTGAAACTAGTGCCCGTCTTTATATATATACAGTATATCTACAGTCCCTATTAAAATGCATCAAGTGTAACTAAATAACTACCCTGATGTTCTTGTAATCCGGTATTATATTGATATAAACTCTCTTGGAACTGCTTAGAGTCCTTTAATACTAATTTTGATTTGTCCAATATGCATCTAACCTTTTTCTCTACAAAAATAGAGAATGGCTCTGTCATCCACCCTCTGCCTGAGACTATAGGCCTAAAGGGTAGACACGTATGTATTTTTGGTTGTCCTTGGAATGAAGGTATTATTGCACTATCTACTGTTAAAAATTAAGTCAGTTCCATTGAGGTAAACATTGAGTCAGTTCCATTGAAATACCATGACTACCATAAAGCCATTAATCATAATTTTAATTGCTTTAAGTCTATCTTGAATATTGTTCATTGTAATAGCTCTGTATGTCTTAGAATCTGACATTTTACTTAATGATTCAAATTAGTATGCCCTATCCATGACTACAATCATGCCCCCTTTGTCTGCAGGCCTGATAACAATTTGCTTATCAGGCCTGCAGACAAAGATCTTCTAAAGCTCTTTTCTCTAGCTTAGTTAAATTCATATATTTATATAATTTTTTATGTTCACCCAATATATGATATACATCATCTTCACATATTTTGCCAAAAGCTTCTAAAATAGGATGGTTCACTGGCATATATGTACTTGATTTTTTAAATGTATCATTATTTTTTATCACCTCATTTGGAAACCTTAATTTAAGCACGACATTCATTAAAAACATCTTTAGATCTATAATTGCATCTGATATATCTGCCTCTTGAGCTGGAATAAAAGAGATGCTTCTCTGTAGTGCTGAAAGCTCAGCCCCAGTTAATTGTTTGTTTCATATATTCCAAACAATGCTCAATTCTGGTTCCACATTTTCTTTAATGTGGGGTACTCCATCTCTCTGTGTTGTTCTTTCCACTTCATCCTGCCACGACTCTTGGACCTGTATTGTTGTCTCCCCTATCCTGCCGAATGGGGAGTGGAAAAAATGGAAAAGCTTGCAAAGTAGTTTGCATGTTCTCTTTCCTCCTCGCTACTGGTTGTCCTGTTGGTATCTCATTAAGTTGTTGTGTTATAGGGCCTTCTATAATGATAGGTTCATTAAGTACATTAGCATGGTTAGCTGTTACATGGTTCCCAGGGCTCACTGTATCATTTGGATATGTATCAATAATTTTTGGGCCCATAATATCAATCATGCCTTGTGTTGAATTATCATTACTATGTAAATGTGAGTTATTTATATCTTTATCCATATAGGGTCTCATCTTGTTCTTTACATACTATTGTGCAGGAAGCAACTCTGTCTGGGGTCTTGGCCATGAAAACACATGACCTGTCTTAAAATCCATTATGTCTCTATCTAAATTTTTATGTTTATGTTGAATCAGTTTGCGTTCATAAGTACTAACATTATCTGCAACTGCACATATAGATTTATCAGCAGTTGCAGCTGGAAACTTCTCATATAATGTCTGTTGTTGCTGTTCTAAACTAGATGTTAAAGTTTCTTTATGTGGTTTAAAAAAATCATTCATTAGTTTCAGATAAACTCACTTCAGATGTTCTTCTAATAAATTCTATCTTTAAAATTGTTTGGTATATACCTACGTTCCTTTTATCTTGACCTTCCCTAATCAAATCTGTTAGCAAGCCATTTGGATAGCCTCTTTTTAAGAACATGAATTTCAAGTCTGTACACTCATTCTCAAAATCCTTTCCTAAGGTAATCATTCTTGCAACTCTTACCAGTTGTCCCTTAATAACTGATTGTTTCTGTTGGTACGGGTGAGAACTGGTAAAGTGCAAGAAGGTGTTTGAGTATGTTGATTTTCAATGAATCTTTGTTCTGTACCCTAATAGACTTCTATCTTTTGTCAAGTCTACGTCTGTATATATTATAGTTTCTGTATTGAAGTTACTAGTAAAGAATAAAAATTCTGTTGTGTCATTTAGGTATTGTATTAACTTGTCAGCATCTTTACAATCTCCCTTCAAAATAATAAAAATATCATCCAAAAATTGGGTGTAGTGGATTTGGGTTCTGATATTAATGTTGTTAAAAATGTACTCATTTTTCCAGTGTGCTAGTACCATGTTCGCAAAACTAGCACCACAGGGAGAACCCATTGCTACCCTGATTTTCTGATGGTAAATTTCATTATCAAATTAAACAAAACTGTAAGATAAAATAATGTCCAAAAGTTCTTCAATAAGTTTAACTTCTTCTCTGATACCCCAGTTTTCCTCATATGTGCTGACACCCATTCAATTCCCTCTAAGTGGGGTATTGAGGTGTATAAGTCTCTAATGTCTATAGTGAGAAAGTTGTAATTTTTATTAAATTCTAAGTTGTGTAGGTCTTCTAAAAACGCCCAGGAATTACAACATATTTGTTTTTCTTGTTTAATATATTTCTTGGGTATTAAATCTACTACCTTTGGGCTTCCATATGTAATAGACTGTCTTGCATCTATCAGTACATGCATCGGGGGGGGGGTATCTATACTTTTATGTAATTTAGGTAACCCAAATACTCTAGGTATTCTTGGGTGTAGTGTGGTCATATAGTTAAATGTGTGAATGTCTACTGTGGACTGGATGAACATGTCATTAAATTGAGAATTCACCAATCTATAAGCTGCATTCAGTTAATTAACACTTATTGTTACATATGTAGGTTCAATTAATAATGCTTTCATCTTAGTGTTATAGTTGTCAATATCCATGACCACAAGTCCTCCCCATTTATCTGATTTCATTACTCTGATGGGGAGGTGTCTGTAGTCATTCACCATCTTAAATTCATTTCTGTCCACATTCTTTACTTTTTTCACACTATTGTTGTTTAACATACGTATGTCCAGTTCACAAACTTTTTCAAATAACATTAGAATAGGGTGGGTAGGTGGATTAAATAAACTAGGGATTCTTTAGTTTGTAACCATATTTTGTGAATTCCCTAATAACATTGTCAAATTTAGTTTTCTAATTAAACATTTCAAATCTAGTAAGGTATTTGCTACATCCATATGATGTGCAGTCAAAAAAGACAAACCTTTAGACATTAGCTCAATCCATTCTTTTTCAATTATTATGTCTGTGTAATTGTATATTTTAAAGTCAGCATCACCATTAAGTACAATTTGACATTGTGTTCTGTTTGAACATTGTACATTTTCATTAATTAGTAAATTATCCAACAGTACCTTCCCTGTGTTCACTTGTCCTTGTTGGTCAAACTGTATTAACTGTTGATTTTCCTCAGTTAATAATGTTGTTTCTTTGGCAGCAATCACCTCTTCTGTTTCGCATTGCCCCTGGTGTTGTATGCATGCTCGTTGTTTGTTCTCTTGTTGACTTGCTGTCTCAGTCTACAGCCCAACCATCACAGAAACCCGACCATGTAACTAGTGGATTTACAACCGAGACTACTGGTGAGAACAGTACTATCCAAGTCCAGGGTGTGAATAGTACACCCACCACTGGTTCTAACAGTGAACAGAGAGGTGAGACTATCATCTTCTTCTTCTTTCGGCTTTTCTTGGTTAGGGGTCACCACAGCAGATCACCAGTCCACTCATGATTGGCAGTGGAGTTTTACGGTGTCGAGTTGCCAGCCCGGTGCCCAACCTTTCACAGAAAGCACAGAGAGGTGAGACTATAAATGTATCAAACAGAACTTCCTCGGGGCTTATTGGAGCACCTGATGTTACTAGTTGGCTCAGAGAACCAGTACAGTTAGGAGATTCTGTTGTGCATGTTATACAAGAGCAACCAGCTGGAGGAAGCTATAATAACATTGTCAACAACTTAAAAATATTGGATCATAAACTGTTGAAGTGTAAAAAACTTCAACTAGAGATTGCTTATTTCCCTGAATGCACTAAGAGTAATATAGTTCCATAGGGACTGCGATCTTGGCAATTTCCAACAGGTCTTGAAGCAGGGTCCATCTCTCATGCAGAATTAATAGACCTTTTCAACAGACATGGATGTGAACTGTTGTATTTAATGTCTAAACATTATAAAATTACTGTAGATAATTTATCAGATGAAACAACGGAGTTGGTCAATACCATTAAGGCGGATCCTGATTTTGGCCATTATCATTAAGATTATAAAAGAATTTTTACAAGTATCGAACAGCAACTTAAAAAACTGAGTGAAACAAGCACTAAAAAACGAAAAAGAGACCAAACTGATTACTGTAATAATACCACATATCCAAATCCACCAAATTCACAGATTTAGAACAGGAACAGATTTACAAACTCCCCTTTAGAACAAGTGGATAATAGTTTAACTCAAGAGGTGACGTCACCAGCTACTCCATCGACGAGCAGAGATGGAAGGAATGAATACAACACCATGCAGCCCAACAAAATTACAAACAGTGCGGTCCCAAATAACAATAATTTTAAAAGTTCATACGCACAAAAAGTGAAATCCTCATACCAAAATTTTCAAGCCCAAAGGAATCAAAACCACAATCCAGGGAGAATAAACAATGAGCTTGCATGCAACAGCAGGGGCAAAGCTAAACAGAAGAGGTGATGGCTGCCAAAGAAACAACATTATTAAGTGAGGAAAATTGACAGTTAATACAGTTTGAGCAACAAGGACAAGTGAACACAGGGAAATTACTGTTGGATAATTTACTAATTAATGGAAATGTACAATGTTCAAACAGTACAGAATGTCACATTGTACTTAATAGTGATGCTGACTTTAAAATATACAATTACACAGACATAATAATTGAAAAAGAATGGATTGAGCTAATGTCTAAGGGTTTGTCTTTTTTGGCTGCACATCATATGGACGTAGCAAATACCTTACTAGATTTGAAATGTTTCATTAGGAAACTGAATTTGACAATGTTATTAGGGAATTCACAAAATATGGTTACAAACTTAAGAATCCCTAGTTTATTTAATCCACCTATCCACCCTACTCTGATGTTGTTTGAAAAAGTTTGTGAACTGGACATACTTATGTTAAACAACAATAGTGTGAAAAAAGTAAAGAATGTGGACAGAAATTAATTTAAGATGTTGAATGACTGCAGACACCTCCCCATCAGAGTAATGAAATCAGATAAGGGGGGAGGACTTGTGGTCATGGATATTGACAACTATAACACTAAGATGAAAGCATTATTAATTGAACCTACATATGTAAAAATAAGTGTTAATGAATTGAATGCAGCTTATAGATTGGTGAATTCTCACTTTAATGACATGTTCATCCAGTGCACAGTAGATGTTCACACATTTAACTATATGACCACACTATACCCAAGAATACCTAGAGTATTTGGGTTACCTAAATTACATTAAAGTATAGATAACACCCCGTTGCAAGTACTGGTAGACACAAGAGAGTCTATTACATATGCAAGCACAAAGTTAGTAGATTTCATACTCAAGAAATACATTAAAAAAGAAAAACAAATATGTTGTGATTCCTGGACATTTTCAGAATACCTAAACAACTTAGAATTAAATAAATATTGCAACTTTCTCACTACAGACATTAGAGAGTTACACACCTCAATACCCCACTTAGAGGGAATTGAATGGGTGTCTGCACATATGAGGAAACAGGAGGGTATCAGAGAAGAAGTTAAACTTATTGAAGAACTTTTGGACATTATTTTATCTTACAGTTTTGTTTCATTTGATAACGAAATTTAGCATCAGAAAATTGGGGTGGCAATGGGCTTCCCTTTTGGTGCTAGTTTTGCGAACATGGTACTAGCACACTGGGAAAATGAATACATTTTTAACAACATTAATATCCGAACCCAAATTCACTACTACACCCGATTTTTGGATGATATTTTTATTATTTTGAAGGGAGATTCTAAAAATGCTGACAAGTTAATACAATACCTAAATGACACAACAGAATTTTTATTCTTTACTAGTAACTTCAATGCAGCAACTATGGCATGTCTAGACGTAGACTTGACAAAAGATTGAAGTCTGTTAGAGAACAGAGCAAAGATTCATAGAAAATCAACATACTCAAACACCTTCTTGCACTTTACCAGTTCTCACCCATACCAACAGAAAAAAATCAGTTATTAAGGGACAACTGGTAAGAGCTGCAAGAATGATTACCTTAGGAAAGGATTTTGAGAATGAGTGTACCAACTTGAAATCCATGTTATTAAAAAGAAGCTATCCAAATGGCCTACTAACATATTTGATTAGTAAAGTTCGAGATAAAAGGAACATAGGTATATACCAACCAATTACAAAAATTACAGGTAGTGGCCGACTGGCACTTGCGAACTGCTTCGCTTCGGGCTCCTTCTTGGCAAGAAAGACTGATGTAATGGCATTGACTGACTGTTTTATACCGCTGATGACCTGACGTCATGGAAGAGGCGACAGCATCCGATGCAGAAATCCTAAGACTCTGGTAATCAGGCCGACTGAGAGCTACCTGCAGGCAGAAAACCCTAGTGTGATGACTGCAACAGTGAAACGTGAAGAACATCACCTAATGCTAATATTCTGAGTAGTATTGGTAAGAATAGGACTAACATAGTGATTACCTACAATTCTAGTTTTATCACCTCTTACAGTTTACAAGCAACAGAAATCAAAAGAATTATACAGAAAAATTGGTTGTTAATGAATTCTGAGGGAAATTATACAAAAATAGGTGAACAACCAACCATTATTTTCAGGAGGGCACCTAACATAACAAATTACATAGAAAGTCCACTAGTGTGTTTGACACAGTACATATGGATGTTCAAATGTGAAATGTGTAACTACTGTAAGTATATAGAGACAGTTAGCTGTATCTTTCGGCTTTTCCCGGTTAGGGGTCGCCACAGCAGAACTCCGGTCTGCTAATGATTGGCAGTAGATTTTTACGTACCGAGTTGCCAGCCCTGATGCACAACCTTCAACGAAGGTACACCCATTCACGCATGTCTCCACACACAGCTAGTAAATGGCACATTCAACACAACACATACCACTTCAAGAAGAAATACAACTGCAACTCTAAATTAGTGGTATACTTAGCTCAGTGTCAGTCCTGTTCCACATTTTACATAAGAAAAACTGAACGGAAACTAAAAGAACGTATGAACACCTGTATTGTATAAATAAAAACAAACTGGAAAATGCATTAGCAAGGCATATTAATAAATGCCCAACACATAATTTTAAATTTAAGGTAAAAGACCAAGTAAACACAGATGGGAGAGGGGTTCCTATCAACATTCTGCTAGAAAAACTATAATTATTATGGATCCTGCAGACTAATGCCTGTATGTACCCTGGTTCAAGTGAGAGTCATTCTATTACATGCTTTCGTAAACTAAAACAATTTAACCAGATAAACAGAGCTAATGTTTACAGGTATTATATATATTTTATGTTAGTATATTTTATGATAGTATTGTGTGGCTGCTTTTATGATTTTTCCCACATCATTCTTTAAGAACAAATTAATCAATGAATTATTCAAATTATTGACACCACATAATTGTTTTTTTTAATTTAAATAGTACAAGAATTCAAATGAATGTATGTCTGATGAAGTTTTATCACTGATCAAATGAAAAGCACTTCATTTTATTGTTTTTAGTGAATAAATCAGTTCTTGTTGGCTACAGTTTGTTTCTAGAAGCTTTTAAGCTTTTTCTCCATGTTTCAGTTAGGAGTTCTACATCTATCAGGCACATGTGCACATTCTACAAACATCTGGGTACTGCAGACGTCAGATACCTATGAGCTTGACACCCTACACCAGATATGCACTGCTCTCAGTTATTGCGTAGCACAGATGTTGCTGGAATGTCTACATGCACTTGTAGTACCGCTGACCTACAGGTTCATAGGTTCATAGGTGTATACTAGGCTAATGGTCCTGGAGCCTATATAAGCCAAGCCCAAGAATATTCCCTGGCATCATGCCGTCCAAAGTTAGTTCCCAGTGCCCCTGTCAATCAAGGCCACTGAAGTGATCCCCAGGGTGAACTTTCTGTTTCTCACCCACTCGTCAAGATTTCTCTTAAAGAGGGCCAGTGAAGTGCTCTGCTTGAAGGGAATGGGAAGTTTTTCCAGAGTATGGGAAGTCTCTGGGTTAGAACCTGTCCCTCCAGCATGTTCTGTTTATTGTAGTAATGAGGTTAAGTCCCTGGAGTGTGTGGCACGAAGGGATTGGGATTTCTTTAGGTGTAGCACAGCAGCTCTGGGTCAGACAAGGCTTTAAAGGTCAAGCAGAGATAATCTCTAAGTAGGCAATAAGAGACAGAGTATAGTTGGATTTTTTTGAGTCTACCCATATAGGGCATGTGTCTAAGGCCTAAGATCCTCTTAGTGAGGTATTTTTGTGGCCTTTCCAGTTGTTGTAGGTGTCTAGTGAGGTAAATACCAAATGGGGCATTGTATTCTATAATCGTTTTAATGAGGGACGAGTAGAGAAGGATTATGACCTCTTTCTTCCTGGATGAGAAACCATTTGTAATGAGATGTGCCACGTAGAAAGACTTTCTGACTACAGAGTCAATGTGGTTATCAAAGGAGAGATTGTTGTCAACCTGTGTCCCCAGGTCTCTTATCACACCTTCGGTGTTTAGTGGACTACCCCCTATGTGGTAGTTCATGGGCACCAAATTTTTCTCAAAGGGAATTAAAATGCACTTTTTGGCATTAATCTTAAGGGCATGGTTCTGGCACCAGTCGTTGGTGTCAGTGAGACCTTTTTGTAGAATGTCTACATCAGTTTGAGAATCAATAATGGCTGCCAGTTTGCAATCATCTGTGAACTTGGTCAGCCAGAGTCCCTTTGTGTTGGCTTGAACTTCAGAGAAGTAGATGTCAAACAGGAGAGGATCTAGGAATGATCCCTGTGGGACACCACTTGTAATTGGTTGATAGTCAGATTTGGAGTCCACTACTTTCACAGTGTGGGTTCTATTAGTGAGCCAGTTGGCAACTTATCTTATTACATTGGGGTTTATTTCTATGTCTATGGTTCCTGAGTGAGGGATGGTGTCGAAGGCCTTGGCAAGATCTAGGTAGGCTGTGTGAACTACCTTGCCCTCATCCACAGCTCTGGTGACAGACTCAAAGAAGTCTATCAGGTTGAGCAGGCATAATCTACCTTTCATAAACCCATACTATGTGGGGTCCAGCGTTTGGAGATTCCCTATGTTCTTATTTATAAGATCCATGATGATGATGCGCTCCATAGCCTTACATATCAGACTCATCAGGCTAATGGGGCGGTAGTTCCCAGGGTCTGTAGTCGCTCCCCCTTTGTGGAGTGGGATGACAGTAGCAGTGCACCATTTGCTAGAAACAAAGCCTGAAATGAGGTTATGGTTGAACAAGGTACTCAGGTGTGGTGCCAGTTCACTTTGTAATTCATGTAGAAAACAGCCAGGGATATTATCAGTTCCCATGAAAGCTGTATTCTTGACTTTGGGCAGTGCGTTTTTTCCCTGTGTAGCTGTGATAATAGGGACTTGGCATTCCTCAGGTATTGTGATAGGCCCTATTCATCGGATGTAGGCTGGATGACATGGTACTGTAACGTTGTCCATAGGGGACACCCAACAGTCGATAACAGCGATGGGTGTGGACACATAACACAGTGTTTCACAGCACTCAGCTAATATCTGGTATTTCTGGTATCATATGAGGTTACTAGGCTATGGGCCCTGAGCAGCTATATGCCTAGGCCAGATATTAGCCCATGTGGATGCAAGTCAGCTCCTGAATTCCACATCCAACAGGGACACAGGTGGTATCCCAAGGGTGTATGTGTAGTTAACCATCCAGTTATCCTGGTTATGCCTGCAAAGGTGTGTTTAGCTACCCTGCCTGATGTGGACAGGGTGCCCATTCCATTACAGGGTGATTGTATGGGACACACATCTGAGCTGGCAACAAGCCCAGTTCAGCTCACACACCAGGTCGAGGGAATGTGTGTGTGTGTTAATAGAGTGGAGCATGATTTGCAGTCATGCAGCAGTCCCAGCAATGTGGAGTCTGTGATTGTCTTGCATGCCACAGTGAGGTCACCCCTGGGGAGGATGTATGAAACTGGGTAGGGAGTTGGCCTTATAGCCTATCGGTGTATGGTAGTTGTTTAATGCCCTGGTATTCTCTGGTGGGGAACCTTTGTGATGTCCCCAGCTGCTGCATGTGCTGTGTGATGTGAGTAAATAACAGGAAATTATACACATTAATGGTCCTCATGGGGGTAATACGGGGATGTTTATACCCCATATCCTGTGATGACATATCCTTATGTATGACATTGGATATGTAGAATGTTTATCTTACAGTGAAAGCAACATTGTGTTGAAATGTTATGTTGCCAAAGACCTGTGTCCATAGCACTCTCATGAATGATTGTGCGCCTAGGATGTTGTTAGTACTGTGATAATATGTGGGGATGTCACTCTCCTCTTAGGGGATTACACAGCATATTCTAGTATGTGGCCTGAGGCCATGTTTCTGACAGTAGTCATGTATCTGTGAGAGTCCCTCCTAGACAGATGTCCATATCACTAGAGAATCTGGTGACAGCACACAACATGCAGTCATACGCAAACATGGTCGGGCATAGGATAATGGCTGTTACATGCACCTGAGATGTGTACAAAACACATAACAGAGGCCCATACACAGAACAACAGGTTACACACCTAGTTTTGGGTCAACCACTTGAGGTGAATGTCCCTATGTGGAATAGGTGGGTTGTGTCAGTACACTGGTGTGCTACACCTATGGTAACATATTGTGTGATACATACTTGGGAGTGTTATATCTGTAATGGCCACATGGGTTATACTGTCACAGAGATTTTCCAAGTCAAGGTAGGCAGTTTGCACTATCCCGCCCATGGATTTGGTGACTGTGTCGTACAGGTCAACTGAGTGTAACAAACATGAACCCTTCCTAGATAAAGCCTACATCTGTGTAATGGAGTGTGTGCAGGTTGCCAATGTCCTTGTTAATGTGGTTCACTATAAACTGTGCTATGGCTGTGTGAACAGCCTAGTTAGGCTGCTGTGTCTATCATGTGACTGAGTGGGAGATGACCCACCTTAATCTAAAGGGGTGACAGTGGTTGTCCATCAAACGGATAGGGCAAAGGTGGTAGTCAGTCCTCCTTTGAATACGGTTCCTTATGGTGTTGCAAAGTTCTGCTTGGGGTCCTGTAGGATGCATCCTGTGATGTCATAGGCTCCCATGGCAGATGAATACCATGTCTATCACATGGCAGTGGTGCCCTGTTCCCCACATATAGGAGATGGGGGATGTACTGTGGATATTCTGATGTTCTCATGGGGAACACAGGGAGTGCAGCCTACACTGACTCTGTCAGGCATCCAGTATGCTATACCAACAGCAGTGGTATAGCTGGTGTCCCTGAGCATTACAAGTGAGAAGCTGCAGATGCTTCTTGTGCTGTTGCAGACATATGTGCAGTAGGGGAGATGACTGTGCATAGTGGATGTAGACAATGTAGGTTCTGTGTTTGTTGTGCAGATTTGTAGGACAGATACCATTTTCATGAACATGTTAAGGAGACATTGCTCCAAAGTGGCACCTGCCCCTACTTTGTCTCGGGCAGCGGTATGTCATCCCTGTTATGGACAGTATGCATTGCACATGTCCACCAGACAGGTGTACATATCCTAGCAGAAGATGATGTAGGCCTGTCGGATATACCTGACTACATGTATCTAGACAAAGGCACATATAGCGCTTGTGTGTATGGGTGGAAATTGGTGCCAGTCCTTAATGTGGGGTTGGGGTGTTTGAGTGTGTGTCCCCCCAGGAGGATATATTCCATGATGGAGGTGTATGTATGACTGCACTAGGTGGATGGGTATTGTGGGAGATGGTGACTGCAATCGTAACTACATGACAGTTGCTTTACCATGGAGTATGACACTGTAGGGATGTGGCAGTGGTGACCCATGTTGTGTAATTTCAACTGCAATACACCTTCACCTCATGTAGGGGTAGCCCCTGGCCACACCAAGGTGTTTCTACATCCACTGATGATGGCTTACTGGCCATTTGTGTGCTGGCATGGGTATGTCTTACAATATTATGCTAGGGTCATTCATCTCACCCAGAATCAGGCTACAGACCCGACTCCGAATACAGTTGATGCAATCCATATAAGCAGAATGGGCTTCCTGGTCACATATGGTGGCTGGTAGCTAGCTGTGATTTGAATAAGTTTGTGCTGGCAATGGTGAACTGCCCCTGCAGTGCCCCCAGTGCATCTTACTGCATGTACAGGGTGGAGGTGTGTATGTGTCTCATATATATGGAAACCCCATGTCCCATGGCATTACAAGCTACACTTTGGCTTCTGCATGTATGATAGGATGGTTGACCATCTAAGGCTGGGGTGCTCTCTACACCTTTGAACCATGGTCTGTGTGACTGCACAGACATCACCAGTTACCAGGGTTAGGAATGCTTGCAATGAGGGCAAAGTCATGTGTACACCTTTAGTTTTTAGCAACATGGCCTTCAATGTGTGCTGCACTGACACTTGTATGTTGGTAGTGATAACCTCACCAGTGTTACTAATGGAGTCACTATGGGGTTGGCGTGAACCACTGCCAGACATATGAAGACCTGTGAAGACAGATGGAGGACATCTGTTGCAGACTATCATGGTCTGTTTACCATATCATCCAGACTCACTGGTACTAGAACCCCTGGAATATCACAGGAGAAATGTGGACATGTTAAGGGCAATCATTTCCTGATTGTATTGCAGCATCTCTCTGGGTGACAGCATAATGCTGTGTAAGGCTAGGGACATACCTGCCTGGGGCACATAACCAGTGTGGACACTCTTGTCTCGCTGCATATAGTCCAGGGACATACACATCAGGTCAGGTCAGGCACACCAACATGTACTGTGACAGACCCATGACAGTACCTGCTGATGAAAGACAGCAGTGCGTATGCAATATGCCGGCATCTGTCACCTGACACAAAAGTAACTGTGACCATCCACATACACAGCCAGGTCAGAGGGGCATCAGTGTGTCTCCACTGGATTCCCCTATGTGTAACATGTTTGAGATGGGCTGATGCCTGTGTGGCTGTGGGACACAGGTGTCTGGACATGTGTGTTATGTGCTCCTCCTGCCCTAGCATCTCTACTCTTATCTCTTTCTATAACCCTCCTCTATCCCTTAGAAGCTCAGATCAATGTTTATTACAGATTCACAAAACTAAATAAATAATTGGACAAAATCTATATAGCTATTCTCCTGCCACCCAATGGAACAAGCTTCCCATGTCTCTCTGAAATATTAGCAAAGTCCATGAGTTTAAGAAAATACTCAAACAACATTTAAATACCAACTGGTTATGTCTTTGTGACCATCCCACCTGAGCTCTGTCCCTTGTTAATATTCTTTTTAATTATTCTTTATTTTTTCTTCTAACTATACATATGATAATAATTGTATTCACTTATTTATATCAAACTAGTAAGTCAATTTTTGCTTATGTTTCAATTTGTTGTTTCTCTATTGTATTGTGTTTTATTGTATTTTCCATGTAAATTATCTTGTTTTGCTGTATTCTGGAGCTTTTCTCCCCGGGCCTCTGCTGAAAAAGGGGTTTTGCCAAGTCAGACTATCCCGGTCAACAAATGTCAAATAAAATAATAAATAAATGTGCTGTTTATGGCTGTGGCATTCATGTGTGTCTTTGCCTCAGAGATCCTCTTTTTTGTGGATGTGTATGTTGAGGACCACTGCAGATGTTTGTGTGTATTTTGTAGGTGTGTGAAGTGTTGACAACCTGTTTGGGGACAGATATATGGCACTGACAGGCAGAAAGGATGGACTGCAGGTTCCTACAGTCATTGCAAGTCTCACACGGTGTACTCCTTGATGGTGTTTGCAGATGGCTGTCCATCCATGTACATAAGGCAGATGCTACCCATTGCCAGGACACTAATATCAAACACACTGGCTGGGGAAACTGTAGGACATTATCCAGCCATATACTCCAGAAACTGAGGGAGGAAGACCAGGGAGACCTGAGGGTTTGCCCTACAGACCAGGTGATTACTAATACAATAGGAGACTAACACCACAGCAGGCCATGTAGGCAGCGTATGACCTAGCAGTAATAGGTGCAACAGCTACATGCAGTGCAACACCTCATAGCACATGTGACAAAGAGCATGAAACATCAAGATCAGGGGGGCAATGCATGCTGTAATGCCAGTATGTTGCCAATACCCACAGACATACTGTGCTGATAGATAGGGGAATGATGTGGGGGTTATTGGTAGATAGTGCTGGTAAAAGTAGATGTGCAGGATCTGTACATAATGGTGAGCAATGTATGCAGTCCTGTGATATGTTCCCCTGTTCATGTCTTTCAGGTGGGATGTACAAGAAGATGCAACCTCCCCTTCTCAGAAGCCGAGACTGCTGCAATTATTGATGCCCTGAGACTCCATCACTGGGTATGGTTAGGAAGGAGCCACCAAAACCTGCAACAATGTGCAGCCCTCTGAGCAGAACTGGTAGCAACAGTGAATAATGTGGGCTACTGGGACAGGAGCTACAAACAGGTATGACACCATGCCACTGAACTCATACACCATGCATGGCAAAGGGCTGCAGCTGTGGCCAGAGACCATGCTGGCACAGGTGGAGGGCCTGCTACTCAAGCACCACTCTCAGCCACAGAAGAGTTCCTGGAAAACCTCGGTTCAGACAGCACCTCCCAGAAAACCATCAGTAAATATTTTGTGGAGGTGGGTGGCACAGATTCCACAGCCAAGGAGCATCCATGTAAGGCCCCAGTGGGCATCAAGATAATACTGTAGCATTCATAGTAGCAACCTCTGCATACCTATATGTATATGTCAAGTCAATCTTCATTTGTGGGTGGGGTTTTGTAATGCACACATGTGCACACATATTGTGAATGTCAGCAATTTGGGTAGTATCACAGCTTGTAGTGTACATGTTCATAAAGGGTCTATATTAGAACATCAAATATTTAACATTTCGAATCACTTTAGTGATCAAACTGTTAAAACATCGAGTGTTCAGAAAAAAATAAAAATAATAAAAAAAAAAAAAACTAAATGGTGTAGGGAGGGGGCAAGCCCCCCTGCACCCCCCACACTCCTTGCTACTTAAATATACCAACTCCGAGACCGCAGTACATTGAAGTAAACAGAAATCTCCTCTTATGGAGATTTCCGTTAACTTGTTCGATGCTCTGCAATTCTGCTATTCTTGTGTCGACAATGTCAGATTCGGCATTGTCGGCTTTCAAGAATGTAATATAGACCAGTTCATAAATGCACATATTATCCTGTACCAATGCCAGATGTGTTTGTGCTGACAATACCTCCCCTCCACAATTCCATTGGTATCTCTGGTGTGGCTGGGAAATATTAACCTGTAGCCGGTGATTGTGGAACTGTCATGTTGTGGCTCACCTATACCCTAGGCATGTTAAGGGCTGCCAGTTAGCCATGCACACAACTGTTAAGCTTAGCTATATTGCAATATGTGCATGTTCACTTGTGGTGGGATTCACTGCAGTACATCACATTGGTAATCACAGGAGCATATTTGCAGGAGCTGAAACATATTGGCACGTAGTTTTGTATAGGTGTAGCCAATGTGCTATACAGGGGTACAATATTATTGTGTACAAGAGTGCGCTGTGTGTTAGGTGAAGGACCATCACATACTCCCATTTGTCATTTTTCTCACAGGTGTATAGTAGTTGCAACACTAACTGGACATAGCTGCACTGCATGTTGGTGAGGGCCTGTCCAGAGTGTGTCTGTTCTGTTCTGACTGTATGTTGTGCATGGCATCAGTCAGAATGTGCGGTCTGTATAATGCCTTTATGGCACCTCACCTGTGTGTGTGTGTGTGTGTGTGTGTGTGTGTGTGTGTGTGTGTGTGTGTGTGTGTGTGTGTGTGTGTGTGTGTGTGTGTGTGTGTGTGTGTGTGCGTGTGTGTGTATGTGTGTAGATCAGCAAACATTATAGTGCAGGACTTAATGTAGTCATGTTGTCTTCCCCTCACAGGTGACCATGGAGGTTGGGGTATATCCCCCTAACAACCTGATGTCAGTGTCTCATTGGACTCTGATGATGACGGTGGCCATTGTGAGGCACAGGAGGGTTTGTTGGAGGCTAAATCTGTACCATTGGTTAACATCCAACTTCCAACCCCAATGTCCCTGCACACAGTCAGTATTCCCACACATACCCAGTCCCAAGCAGCCGCAGATATTGGGCAGTTGGAGGGTGGTGGCATCAAACAAGATAGTGTGATGACTATGGCATCTGTGACTGTAGACACTAGCCATAGCCAGAGCTGTAAGGTCCCACACAGGCAGATTGACAGGGGTGCTCGATGGAGGCCTGCTGCCCATCCAGCCCCTGTCAGAGGTGTCACAGCATATGTGACCCGATGCATGTTTTGGTCCATCATGGAGGCACAGGCACGTTGTGAATGGTACACCAGACAAATGCTCAGGGTCATGGATACAACACTGCCTGCCATGCATGACTCCCTCCATAGCTTTGGTGATTCCTTACGTCATTTCGCTGATGTTGTGGATAGATGGTGGGATGAGACATTGTCAGTCTCTACCTGAGAATGTCTGTGATTGAACATGCTGTAGGAGTAGGGGGTCTAACACGTGGACATAGGTCAGCAACAACATCAGCTGAGAGCCCACGTGGCCATGCACATTCACACTCCCATAGTGGCAGTACAACAAGCACTACTGAAAGGAAGGTGCTGTCCACACCACAACATGGTAGGCCATGGGCACATGGTTCTGGGCTGTCCTGTAAGGGACACAGACCCAGCAGACACCAGTTACTGTCAGGGAGTAGTACTCCATCTGGCCTTGGACATGGTGGTGCCAGTAACACTCCTGGCAGAACCAATTCCCATCTTCATGGCCAGAGATGGTGAACTGTACATCCTACCATGTATGGTCCACAGCTGTCCATCATACCCTCGTGTAGGGCTAGCACATGGCTTGACTGTGTGCATGCATACATTCACAGATCACTGTCACATTCAGGTCACCAGCAGACACACACAGCTCCTCTCCATGGCCCAGCTGAATAGCACCCCTCCAGACACAATCACATGATGGCAACTGAATGGCATAGCCTAGGCCTTTGGCAACCCCACACCACACCCTATGCATGTGATGATACCTGTGCCACATCCTTGTTATCCATGCCATCGATGCAGGGGCATGCTAATATGTGTCTGATGCACAGGGTGAATATAGTACAGGTAATTGCAGTTTGTAGTGTAGTACTGTTATGCCCTGTTTCAGGTGCTGTCTGCTGGTAATTGTCATGTATACACATTGGAGTGTGTGTACCTTTGTGCCATGATGCTTTATTGCTGTTAGTAAAGCTGACTGACTGTTGTATCACAGACCTTATACTGTTTCTGTTCCAGATGTTTGTGTGTGTAAGTCATGGGGAGCTGCTGCCATTACCAAAGCTGAGTATGACAGAGTGGAAACACAGAGACCTTTTCATCGCCAAGGTATGGGTGTATATGTGCATGTTTAGCTAGGTGCGTATGTATGAAACAGTGTGTGAGGGACAATGTAGGCAGACAGCGTAACCTTGCATGCATACCCCTTGACACAGCAAGCTAGACTTGATACATGTCACCTGGGTGTTCTGTAGGATCACAGGTTTATAGGTACAGAGGAAGTTACTAGAGTATGGTCCTGCGTCCCTTACAAGCCTAGCCATTACTTTATCTTCCAACAGAATCATCAATCAGCACCTGTTGCCCCTGGCATTGCTGGACACAGGTTGACCCCCTGGGACAGATGTTTCTTTTTTCCATCCACTCAACCTTGATGTAGTTGATGAGGATATGCATGGTACTGTGGTTTTCATGCTTGGGAGTGCATTCCTGAAACAGGGCAGCCACTGGGAGACAAACCTGTCTCTCCAGCATGTTTGTTTGTTATCTCATATGCAATTCAGGCCTGTCATGCCAGTAATGCACACAGAGGTATAATCACATATATGTGGGGCAGCTGTTGAAGGCCTGAGCACAACATTGTGATCTAGCCATGCCACAGCCCACCTGTGGACAACCTGTTCGATGCCGAGTGGGACAGTACTGATTCCAGGCTGTCTGCATGGAACAAGTGTTGAAGGACATGGATAACCTTCATGGGTGTTAACATAGCCTTTCCAGTTGCTGCAGATGTCTGCATAGGTACATACCAGACCAGCCATGCTGATAATGTATTGTTGTACTGACTGGGGACTATACAAAGGTAATGTTTACCTTTTGTCTGGATGCATTCCCTTTACCTATGTGGTGAACCACGTACTAGCCTTTTCTGACCACTGCCATTACTTGTTGCTTGAATGCGACAGTGTTACAATCCTGAGTACCCAGGTCTGTCAACGCAGTCTGTATGTTTATGGGGTTGCTGTTGATATGGGAAATAGTGAGACCATGTCCTTGCCATATGGTATGATGGTGTCGTTGTCTGCATTCAGCTTGAGGCCAGGACCTTGCCACAATTCCAAACCTACTGTATGACCCCATTGCAGTGTGTTAACAGTAGTGTGTGGGTCAATGACAGACAGCACACTACTTCAGTGGACACAGCTTTAGGCAGCACCTACATATGTGGGTGTTGGCAGTTAGCATTCATGCCTATATACATGTGGGTCATTGGTGGCAGCATCTACTCACCGGGCCTCCACATGTCTATATGTTGCATACACATAGGCAATACAGAGTGGGGTTGCCACCTTATCCAATGTGGACTGTGGGACACATCTTGTAGTATCATGACAGTGGGCAGGGCATACCATACCCATGGCAAGTGCAATAGACAGAACTTCCCTTGGTTTGCTAATATGATAGCTTCTGTGTGTCATATTACCTTAGCTTATGCTATTTCTCATAACATTCAGGGGCTTGTGATGTGACATAACTGCTTTATGCAAGTAGTGCACAACTTTAGGAAATGTTTGTTGTCCTATACTCTGGGGACCTCTGTATTGTTTAACTTGTTGTCACAGGTCACACCTGGCCAAACATGGACTACAACTGGCAGGGTGGGACAGATGGTGGATATCTCTCTCACCTGTACATATTTCTGCAGAATGTCCTGACATTTGCCACAAATTGTTATTCTGTTTGTCATAACATTGTGGTTTTATGGTGAATTTGTGGCAAATCATGAAAGATTAACATTACAGAAGACTGACAGATATGTACATGTCAGACATCATACCCTTCAGAAGATGCATGCAAATGCACATCCTGTTATGCTATCTACTTTCTATGTCTGATACATCAAGATGCAAACATTGAGCCTAATATTTTGCCTTTGTCCCACTTTTCTGTATGACTTTATCCAGATGTCTTTCTCTGAGGGGTTGAGAGATATGCTATTGACCCTAACACTGTCACACTGCTGCAAGTGGATACACACACACACACACACACACACACACACACACACACACACACACACACACACACACACACACTCATGAACTGCCCTTGTTGAGAGTAGAACCCCTACCTGCCTAGTTTTATATACGATAGTGCTATATACATAACACAAGTGCCACAGAGATTATATAGTTTTGCAGTGTCTGCCACTACTATTCAGGTGGATGACATTTGAAGGTGCTGTAAGGATTGCCACTGGGGGGGGTTAACAGGCCCTTAAAATGGTAAAGCCATTTCACACACACATAGTGCTGCATGGTGACATGCATTGAAACACATATGCACACAGAGTTGCCACTTTTGAGATTGCAACACCTACCTATCTAGTTAGGTGCACTACAGACCAACATGAGTATTGCACTTACCACAGTGCAGTTGTATTAGAAAATGTGTAACTGTGCTTCTAAGGTGGATGACATCTGTAGGGGCCCTGAGTACGGTGGCAATGGTGGTGTTAACAGAGTGGAACAGGCACACAAAATGTTATAACCATTGCGAGCACGCGTGCGTGCACACACACACACACACACACACACACACACACACACACACACACACACACACACACACACACACACACACACACACACACACAGCAAGGTGGCCACAGGAGATATGCATACAGGCACAAATACATTCACACAGTTGCCAGTATTCTGATTCGAACCCCTACCTATCTACATGTATGTACTATAGGGCTATGTACATATCGCATACACCACAGAGATTATATGCTGGGGGTATACCTCAGAACCTTTTACAGCAATTAATCTGGAAAAAGCCTTCAGGAATGGTGGGATAAACTCCCAAAAATAGGGACATGTCTCACATAGTGCCCTTACAAACCTGGACAACTGATAGGGTAACAGGTTTTGCATCAGCATGACTATTCAGAAGGGTATGCCACCTGAAGCTGAAATATCTGTCATGATTTCTGACATAAACTCTCACTGATTTGCCAATGTTTTTACAGAATACCCCATTGTTATGAGACATGGATGACATATATGTGGCAAACATCAGGACATTCTGCATAAATCTGTACAGGTGACTGGTATGGCCTGGAGGGTTTCAAATGGTGCATTTAGGGTGGATGACATCAATGGGCCCTTTAAAGTAATGCCATGGGGAGGGGGTCAACAGGCCTCAAAAAGGTATGACCAACACACACCAGGGGATATGCTTTACCGGCACAACACACACACACACACACACACACACACACACACACACACACACACACACACACACACACACACACACACACACACAGTATTGCAGTTTGCTATATTGAAATTCAACCCCCTACCTACCTAGTTGTATGTATTATAGTGCTACTGACTTATCACATGCACCACAGAACATATATGCCTGGAAAGTATCCAACAGTGAATCTAAGGTGAATGACATGAACAGGCCCTAAAAAGTAATGCAATGGGGGGTCAACAGGGTGGAACAGGACTCAAAATGGTATAACCAACACACACAGGATATGCTTCTTGCACACAGACACACATATATACAGCATCACAGTTGGCAGTATTGAGATTAGAACCCCTACCTATCTAGTCATCTATAATATAGTGATATGTACTTATCTTGTGTACCTGCAAATTGTCCAATGGTGCATTTAAGGTGAATGACATCAGCTGGCCTTGTAAAGTAGGGCAATGGGGGTTCACTGGGTGGAACAAGCCTCACAATGGTATAAAGTACAGACACACACACATAAATCAGTTGCCAGTGTTGAGATTAGAACCTATCTACTTGCATGCATTGTACTTCCCACATGCGCCACAGAGTTTATATCTCGGAAGATTATCTAAGGTTGGGAGGTTGGCCTAATGGTTAAGGTGTTTGACTTGCAAACACAAAGTGCAGGGATTGATTCTCACAAGGGATAATTGTCTAGACTTAAAATGGCTCACAAGGGCAGTTAGCCTAATACTAATCTATGAATGTATGAATCTAAACAGTGCTTCTAAGGTGAATGACATCTGCAGGCCTTTTAAAGAAGAGCAATGGGAGATTTACTGGTTGGAGCAGGCCTCAAAATTGAATTACCTACAAACACAGATGCAGCTGCCAGTGCTGAGAATGGAACCCCCTACCTACCTTCTTGTATGTACTATAGTGTTACACAAATTTTACATGTGCCACGGAGCTTATACGGCGGAATATCATCCAACTGTGCTTCTAAGGTGAATGACATCAGCAGGCTTTGTAAAGTAGGGCAATGGGGGATTTAATGCATGGAACAGGCTTCAAAATGGTATTACTTACAAGCACACACACACTTGACATTGCTGCGATTAGATCCCCTACTTATTTAGTTGTATGTACTATAGTGCTACGTACGTATTGCATGTGCCATGAAACTTAGATGGTGGAAAAATGTCCACCAGTGCTTCTAAGGTGAATGACATGTACAGGTCTGTTAAAGTAGTGCAGTGGTGGATTACCAGGGTGGAACAGGCCTTAAAGTGTATTGGTATTGCACACACATAAGCAGGAAATAGAGGCAGCCACAAGGGGATATCCTTAAATACACACGCAAAGACTGAGCTGTGATTGTTGGGAGTTGAACCAGAACCTGTCTAACTATCTACACTACAGTGCTAAATAGCTATCGCATGCACCACGAGGCTTATTCATGTGAAGAGTGTCTGCCACTACTGTTGGGGTGGATGACATCAATAGCTGCTGACAGGTAGCCTACTGCTGTGGAGGACACTAGTATCATGGCCATAAGATGGGTGACTATTACACAGACATAGGCCTGTTGGGTGTGTGTATTCTGCTGTAAATGTAATAGGTACAGAAACACACACACACAAAAATATACACAGAAAGTGGGTGATGTCACATTACAACCCCCACCTCACTATTATTACACAGTGGAGCTCACCTAAGTGCTTGCATGTGCCACTGGTTACAGTTGGTATGCAAATGGTTGCAGCAGTACATCACTCTATGCCTTTCAGGGTCTCTCTCTCTCTCTATCCCTCTCTCACTCTCACTCTCTCTCTATGTATCTGCCTATGTCTATTTCTCTCCCTTTCTCTGCCTGTCTATAATTGATATATTTACAGATGTTACGTATATATATGTATATATATATATATATATATATATATATATATATATATATATATATATATATATATGTGTGTGTGTGTGTGTGTGTGTATAGCACATGCAACAGATCCAGATATATACCAATATCAATGCACCAAAGAAGTAGCCAAAGATGGGCACGAGGTAGCAGTACAGTTCAACAAGTTTAATGGTGAAAATTCCAGCCAACACAGTATGGTAATAAACACATAAATGCTAAGAATCCCCAGAGCGTTTTCGTAAAAACTTCATCAGATATATACAACCCCATATACTGAGAACTCATACATATATACGCTAAACAATTAAAACTAGCCAATCAATTCAAAGTCTTGATGTGCAGGTTTGAACTGATTAGCTAGTTTTAATTGTTTAGCGTATATATGTAAGAGTTCTCAGTATATGTGGTTGCATACATCTGAAGAAGTTTTTATGAAAATGCTCTGGCAATTCTTAGTGTTTATGTGTATGTTATAGTACTGTGTTGGCTGGAACTTTCACCATTATACTTGTTGGACTGTACTACTGCCTCGTGTCCTTATTTGGCTACTTCTTTGGAACATTGATATTGGTTTTTAGTCTTTTTCGCACACATCTGAGGATTTGTAGATCTAGATATATCTTATGTGCCACATACAAATAGATGAGTGCAATCCTGTATGATGGGGATGGGGAGCGGAAGTTAAAGTGTACATAGCTGTCTGTATGCAAATGTATATATGGAAAATACAGTTCTATAGTGAGATGTAGGTTTAGACATGGGCTGTGAGATGTGGGTTTAGACATGGGCTGTAATTCTCTCTAAGTGTAAGAGCATGCCCAGCATGACCTTCAGTACTAACAGTGGACTCCAGTCCAGAGCTACCTGTACTCTGGTCCAGGATTTTGTGTGCTACAGCCTATTCGCTGATTAACTTGTGTAAACAGTCCAACACCTCAGTGATATACTGGCTAAGGGATCTCCTGGCTGAGTGCTATCCTTATTAACTGAGTCATATCCTTGGATGGATACCAAGTGCATTGGACTGAGCAGAGTTTTCCATATGTGTGTTATATTTATATGTAGCACTGTGATTTCTTGGTATGTCAGTGGCAGATCAGTATAGATTAATGTAAAGAACCCCTGACAGACATTTGTTTACTGACTCCATACACTGCAGGGAACCTATGTCACAGTAGGAATTGTTCTATTGTGCGCATTCTACATTTGTCTGGCCAGTGGTTCCCTTTAGCCTTATATTTGTCTTTTTAGCTTTCTGTAGTCCAGTCACAGGCTTTGTCCACAGTTGCTGCTACTTATCTGTAGTTAAGGTCTGACTGAAGTAGAAGTCATAACATCACACAGAGGGTTACGGACTTCACACCTCTGATTGTACTTGTTCAGCAGGTTGTCCATCATTGTACCTCATACATCTGCTGTGGTCATCAGACGGTTTGTGCTACACTGTTATTATTAGGCTACATGTTGGCCATACCTCTCAAACTCTTACAGACAGATATCTGCATAAGACCATATATAACAGTCGGACACAGGTCCAGACATGAGGAGAGGGTCTTAATATTGGTCTTCCAAATGTAGACAGGTGGTAGAATGGTTTTGAATTAGCTTGCATTTTCCTATGGGTATGAAATCTGCATCTCAACTGTCTGTCATTGATGTTTTCACATCAACCTTTCTTGGTTTAAAAATAGTTTGTCAGGAAAATGCAATGTTATGACAAGCAGAACAGATATATGAGGCATATGTGTGGACATTCTATGACACCCTGTCACTCCAGGGTATGGATTGTGACCACTGACTTGTTGCCAGTACTGACACAGTAATGTGGAAGCCTTTATATCCTGGTGCTAGACTGACTTGTCACAACCTGCTGTTGTACTAGGCACCCATCTAGGTCTCAGAGCTGTGTACTGTCCATATGTGTGGCCCCCTGTCCCTCCATTGTCCACCTTTCCTGCATTAACAAATATTGCCATCTGGACAGTCTTTACAACTCCTACCATGCAAATTAGTTAGCACAGCCAGTCTCAAACCATGGACCTTGTTAACCACAGTACTGTACTTAGACCAGTAAGCCACAGCAGCCACCACTAAGTGCTGTGTACTTGCTGACACTATTAACCATGCACATAGCTAGCACAATGACCCCTGCATATTGTGGAAATGGGACAATTTACCAAGTTGATTGGGACAGGCCTGGGAATGTGTGATCTACTGCTATTGCCTTACAAACATAAATGTTACTGCAGTTCTAAGGGAGCATGTGTGTATTGGGGGTAGGGGAGCATACCTCTCAACTGTACACATTTTTGCAGACTGTCCAGATGTATGGCTCTTATTTTGTATTCATTATTCATAACATTGTGGTTGTCTGGGAAAATACTAGCAAATCATTAAAGACTGAAGTTAGAAAGTGATGACAGACATTTGAGTTTCAGACTTCTTACCCTTCAGAAAATGTATGCTACCACAAGACCTGTTATAATATCACTTTCTAAGTTTTTCAGAGCAATATTTCATAACTGTCCCTATTTGGGGGCATTTGCCACTCATTTCTTTATGGCTTTTAAACAGATGTGTTGTTGTAAGAGGTTGAGAGGTATGAATGGGACTCCGACATTGACATTCCTGCATCTGTCCTATGACCCCGCTGTTTTAGTCCCTCACATATACTGCAGTAAGTTTTGCCACCTTGGGGACTACTGCATATTCTGGGGCAGCCAGCATTTGGCAAACATTTCCTGTTGTCCCACATGGCTGTGAGTTGTCTGCTGCTATCCCAGTAGCCCACTCAATTCCCTTGCATACATGCAGCAATAACATAGATATGCTAGCAGAGTCTACTATCCCATTCATTTGTTGTTAAGAAGAGTGACTTACCTTGTGCCTGCGGCAGTTGAGAGAGCAGTGCTCCAGGACTGACTCTGTCAGATGCACGCAGTACACAGCCTATACATGGTAAGGTACAGGTAGTGTGATGTGAGTAGCATCCTTTTTATTGTGTGTATAGGTTCATACTAGGCTATCTGCCATAGGGCATTTATAAGCCTAGCCAGAGTGTGTTTGGCTTTCGCCACCCATTTTAAATTAATTTTGCTATGCCCTTTTTCGAGGTTAGTATACTGTGCCTCTGTCTAACAGTGACACAGAAGTGATACCCGGGGTAAACCTATGATCTCCCATCCACTCATCAAGATTCCTCTTGAAGAGAGTCAATGAGGGACTCTGCCTAACCTGGACTGGGATTTTATTCCAGAGTGAAGGGAGCCTCTGGGTTATGAATCTGTCCCTCCAGCATGTCCTATTTATTTCAGTGCTGAGGTTCAAGTCTCTCGAGCACGTAGCTCGATGGGATTTGGATTTCCTGAGGTGCAACATGTCCATTAATTCCGGTTGGACATGGCTTTATACGTCAGGCACAGATCGCCTCTGAGCAGGCGGTATGCCACTGAGTAGAGCTGGAGTTTCTTTAACCGGGCAGCATATGGCATCTGTTTGAGCCCTTTGATCCTCTTGGTGAGGTACTTTTGGGGTCTTTCCAGTTGCTTCAGGTGTCTGGTAAGGTACATCCCAAAAGGAGCATTGTACTCAATTTTGGACCTGATGAGGGATGAGTAAAGAGGCACAATGACCTCCCCTGATCTAGATGTGAATCCCTTCATGATTAGGTGGGCTATATAAAATGTTTTTCTAACCACTTTGGCCACGTGGTTGTCAAATGAGAGATTGCTATCAACTTGGGTCCCCAGGTCCCTAATTACTTCTTCTGTACTTAATAGGTTACCACCTATGTGGTAATTTGTGGGCACTTTGTTTTTGCCAAAGGGGATGACTATACACTTTTTGGCATTTAGCTTGAGGCCATGGCTCTGGCACCAGTTGTCTGTTTCTATAAGGCCCTTTTGGAGGATGCTTGTGTCGGCTGGAGAGTCGATTATGGTGCCCAGTTTGCAGTCATCTGCAAACTTGGTCAGCCACAGTCCTTCCATGTTGGCCTGTACCGCCGGGAAATATATACCGAACAAGAGAGGTCCCAGGACTGAGCCTTGTGGAACGCCACTTGTAACTGGTTTGGAGTCTGACATGGCTCCAGCAATTCTAACCATGTGGGTTCTGTCCTTGAGCCAGTTTGCAACCCATCTAGTGACATAGGGGTTTATATTTAAGATAGTGAGCTTATCTATAATACCCGAGTGGGGTATTGTATCGAATGCTTTTGCGAGGTCCAGGTAGGCTGTGTGGACCACCTTCCCCTTGTCAATGGCCTTGGTGACTGTTTCAAAGAAATCAACTAGGTTTAAGAGGCAGGATCTGCCCTTAACAAAGCCGAACTGGGTATGATCCAGTGTCTGTAGGTCCCCAATATCTTTATTTATGAGGTCCATGATGATCCTTTCCATAGCTTTGCAGACCAAGCTAGTCAGGCTTATGGGGTGATAGTTTCCAGGATTCGTTGAGGCACCACCTTTGTGGAGAGGGACCACTGTTGCTGTACGCCACTCTTTGGGTACATATCCTGTAGTAAGGCTGAGATTGAACAGTAGTTTTATGTTTGGGTTTAGCTCTTCTTGGAGTTCATGTAGGACACCGCCCGGGACACCGTCTGGTCCCATTGATGCTGTGTTTTTTGCTTTGGAGAGGGCGGCTCTTACCTGAGCATCTGAGATGTCAGGGGCAGCACTCTGCTGTGATAGATATTTGCCCTTTTGGTGGGAGGAAGAAGTTTGCGCTGAACCTGTCAGCTAGGATGTTGGCAATGTCTGTGGGTTCGGTGTATTTTTTGTCATTTTGGACTAATTCTGAGCATATCTGGGAATTCCCACCCAGGTTCCTAACATAACTAAAGAAAGCCTTGTGATTATCCTTAGTGTCCTGTGCAATTTTTCTCTCGAAGCTGGCCTTAGACGATTTTATGAGTGCCCATAGTTTTTTGCTAATACTGATCAGAGATGCATTCCCTTTATGGGATTTTGCTCTATCATGTAGTAGCTTCCTCCTTCTATTGTATAGTTTGTTTATGGCTGGGGTCCACCAGACAGGACGTCTGCCTTTGGAGGATTGGGTCTTGGTTTTATTTGGGATTGCATGATCCATGCATTCCTGAAGGTGTTCATAGAATGCGTTTATAAAGGATTCTGCAGTCTGGGCCAAATTTTCCACAGGCCCGGGGGCTTTGAAGGATTCCACCTCAGTTTTGAGGAGTGTGAAATTTGCTTTACAGAAGTTTTTCACAGTGGTTTTCTGGGCAGGGGGTGGGGTCGGGATGTGAATATCCAGTGAGATTAGTTTATGGTCTGATCTTACCAGTGAGGGATACACTTCTGGTCTGGAGCATAGAGTCCCCATGTTGGTGATGATCAGGTCCAGTATGTTTTCCCCTCTTGTGGGAGTGCTAACAAGTTGTTCCATAGCATTTGAGTTTATAAATTCTAGGAACCTTTGGGCTAGGGTGTTGGAGCTAGAGTAATGCTCCCAGTCTACATTTGGATAGTTGAAGTCGCCCAATATAATGGTGTTTGGAGAGACCTTCATATTTTCCAGTGTTCTCAGGAAGGCCGAGTGGGGTTCCTGGGTTTGGGAGGGTGGCCTGTAGCAGGCTATAAACTGGAAGGCAGTTTTACCCACTGTTAGTTGCACATGGATAGTCTCTGATGCTTCGTGCTGTGCCACCAACCTGGAGGTGTGTGTATCTTTGACGAATATTGATACTCCCCCTCCTTTTGTCATTTGGTCCAAGTTTTGGGGCCAAAAAGCATGGTATGAGGTATAACCTGGTAGTGCTGGGGTGCTTTCGGGAGCCTTGAACCAGGTTTCTGTTACTGTACAGATATCGATGTTCTCCATGCTAAGGAGAGTTTTGAGTGTGTGCATCTTGAGGTTTAGACTTCTGGCATTGAGTAGCATTACTCTTAGTTTCTTATCCCTTGTGATACCTATGGAGGTGGGTTTGTCTTTTGAGCCTTGCCTATAAAAGGCACTATGGGGGTAGCAAGAGCCTTTGCTAATATCTGAAAGCACAGGGGGGACAGGTGCAAGCCGTCCCTAGCAAAACATCGTGGCTTGTCGAGCATGTCATCCCAGGCTGACAGGCATTGGATCCCCTTTGAATGACACCAATACTTAAGCCAATTGTTGAAATTGATCATCTTGTCTTCATATTGTGGCATCATTCTTGGTGAGGGTAAGATGCTACTCAAGGTCAGGGTCATACCGGCCTGGGCTACATGCTCAGGGAGCTCCTCTATTTCTCTTTTCATGTAGTCCAGGGAGGTACATCTCATGTCATTCACACCAGCATGGACAATGACTGAGTCATATTTGTACTTGCCTTGGAGTGACCTGAGTGCTTGTGTTATGTGACGGATCCTAGCGCCCGACAGGCAGCTCACCATAACCTTCTCCTTGTTCAGCCTGGTGAGCGGGATGTCAGTGTGCCTGACAATAGAGTCACCCATTACAAGTGTATCAGGTGTGTTGTTTAGCCTTAAGGGCTGTGACTGTTCGGCACACTGGTTTTGGGGTAGCGGTTGCTTGGGTGTCTGCTTTGGAGGTCTCTGCTGCTTAGACAGATTTTTATTTAGAGCCTCCGAGTATGTTTTTGTGTGTTTATGTGTTTGGTTTGCTGTCGTGGCAGGTCTATGTGAGACTGGAATTGTAGTGAGTGTGGTTTCCTTCTCCTCCAGACTGGTTACGCCAGTACTGAGTTGAGAGAGCTTAGCCTCCAGTTTGGCTATATGGTTGCATCTCTCACATGTGTTGGAATTTGTTGCGAGGAGGAGATGATTGTCTGTGTACATGTGGCAGTTGTAACATTGCCTCAAGATTCCCAGATTCACCAACTGGACCAGAGAGGATTGACAACTGACCTTTGGACATGCTAGAATAGTATTGGGAATTCCTTTATAATTGAAAAAAAGGGCCAATGGGGAACAAGGTACTCAAGGGGAGTTTGTGAGGGTGTAGTGCTTTTAATTTTTTAGTGCTGACTTATATAATTGCTTTAGTGAGCAAGTGCCAGGTAACTTAAATGCAATGTGTTACAGATAACTTAAATGCAAAAACGACACACAGTAACTTTCTTTCAAGTGAAGCAATGAAATAAGTACAGTAAGCAATGCAGATATCACTAGGGATTCACAGAAGCGCTGAAAAGCTGCGTTTTAGGTGGAATTAGCATTTCAGGGAAGTAACAAGCAAACAAACAACAAGCATACAAACAAAGCTAGATTCAGCAGGCCTGAATCTAGTCTATGCTACAGCAAACAAGGTGTACCAATTTCAGTAAGAAACAGTTCAAATATGTAGGCACTATAAGCCTTTAACCAGAAATTCCCAGCTCAGAAGGGCAGAGTCCAGCCTCTCCTCCCACAAGAATGCAGACCACAAACCTTCTTAATGTAAAATAACTGGCCTGAAGCCCCAGTGCTTAAGCCAGAACTAATACACTTTTAAAATAACAGACACTGAGCCCTCAATCAGCAGTTCCCAACTTAGAAGGATGTAAGCTACCTGTCCTGCCACCACAGTGCAAGCCACAAACCTTCCTAATGTAAAACAACTGGTCTGAAGCCCAAGTGCTTAATCCAAAAGACTTAGAATGATAGCTACACTTTAATCAAGTTACTACCAAGCAGCAGTAATAAATACAATTGAATACCTTAAAGAATGCCTGGATTAGTGCTCAAGTTATACAAACAAAGCTAGATTCAGCAGGCCTGGATTTAGTCTATACTACAGCAAACAAGGTGTACCAATTTCAGTAAGAAGCAGTTCAAATATGCAAGCACTATAAGCCTTTAACCAGAAATTCCCAGCTCAGAAGGGCAGAGTCCAGCCTCTCCTCCCACAAGAGTGCAGACCACGAACCCTCTTAATGTAAAATAACTGGCCTGAAGCCCAAGTGCTTAAACCAGAATTAATACACGTTTAGAATAACAGACACTGAGCCCTCAATCAGCAGTTCTCAACTTAGAAGGATGTAAGCTACCTGTTCTTTCACTACAGTGCAGACCACAAACCTTCTTAATGTAAAACAACTGGTCTGAAGCCCAAGTGCTTAAACTAAAAGGCTTAGAATGAGTTACACCAAGCAGTAATAAATACAATTGAGTACTTTTAAGAAGATGCAAAAGCAAAATAAAGTAGGAAGAAACACAAATACAGTAAAAGCAGATCATTTTTTTTTTTTTTTTTTTTTTTTTTTGAGTGAGCAAATGAGATGGGCCCAGGAGTTACAGGACAGAAACAAATGCAAATGCAGGCCTTCAAATCAGAAAGTTGAGAGAGATGGAAGACCGCCCAAATGGCCAATAACTACAAATTCTGGGCCAGAACCACTCCTTATGTGGTAGACAGGTTACCTAATGCTTACCACTCCCACTGATAAGCTAGAAGGCTTCCCTCCAACACAGAAAGGCTTGGAGGGCTCAGAAGCTTACAAACAGCCCTGGATAAGGCAAATCTGTATCTGGAACAGTAATTACAGGAAAGGTAGGAAACAGGCTTACAATTTTTTTTTTCAGAAAAGTAGCAAAAACAGTAGTAAAAACAATTCACATGCAGTGCAAGCTGGCACACTTGAGTATGTAGCAATATTAGTCCACACAGTTTGAAAAAATGTAATTAAATTAAAAAGGACTAAAAGCAAGTGCAGAAAGGGTTTATTAGGTAGAATGCGGTAAAGAGATGGGACTGGGGGAGTGTCCTAGATCAAATCTACAGTGGGGCGGGCACTGCAAAAACCACCAAATTTAAACTACAACCAAGAACAGGGAGGGGGGGGTAGGGAAGACAGTATCAACAGAGATGTAAGGAATCACAGTGCAAATTATAAAACCAAAAAAATATATACTGATCTCTGTATATTTGCAGAACAGTAAGACAACAGATATCTAAGCAACAATTTAGCTCTATAATACAGAATAATACAGAAAAATATACTCAGCTCTATATATTTGCACATAGTCTTGTAAGGCTGTCTCTGTCTCTCAGCACACAGGTTCCAATTTCAAATGAAAGTTTTAAACAGCTAAAGGAGCCTCTAGAAAAAAAGAGTTTAACTGCAACAAGTTATCAGAAACAAACAACCCAACAGATGCTTAATAAAAGTGGGCAATTTCCAGTTAATACCTCACACACAGTGAAACTAGCTAGAAAAATACACAGTACACAAAATGCTATAAATAACAAAGAAATAAAGAACAAAATAAATAAAAAACAGGATACTTAATGTTATATATTATAGCTCCGAGTTTGCTGAGTGTCCTTCCTTCGATTAGCTCAGTGTAAAATGTGAGTCAGAGTGAGGTGTCAGTCCCTGGGTCCCTAGGTTGTCAGTGTATGTCCTATGCATTGCTTCTTTGCCAAGGCCAGGGCATACTGAGCATGCCTACATCTGCCTACAGGGACAGGCTCAGGAGGTTCCTCCTCCAACTCCCCCTTTGCCTGTAGGGACCTTGGCAATGGTTTTGGGCTGTGTGTCCTTTCCCTCTGCTGTTCCTGCTGCACCTGTTCCTGCAGGATCATATAGTGTTGCAAGGCACATACTATGAGCATGTGTGCACATGTGGCTGGACAGTACTGCGGGGCTCCACCAGATATGTCAAGGCAGCAGAACTGTGACTTCAGCAGCCCAAACACATGCTCTACAATGCTCCTAGTTTGTGCATGTGCCTCATTATGGTGTCCTTCTATGGTTGTGTGTGCATTTCTGATGGGTGTCATCATCCATGGTTCCAGTGCATAACCAGCATACCACACTAGATGGCCATATGGGATGTCCCCCCTTGGCAAATACCTGGTACAGATGTGATGCATGCCAGATGTGGGAGTCGTGATAACTGCCAGGGCTGCCAGCACACACATTGATGATAATGCCCTGTGCATTGTACACAACCTGGCAGTTGATGGTGTGATACCCCTTGAGGTTGATGTAGACTCTACCCTCCTCCCTGGGTGGTGCTTTGATGTGCACATGAGTGCGGTCTATGGCAGCCAGTACCTCTGGGTAGTGTGCTACATGGTGGAAGATACGCATATTGCTGGTCCTCTCCTCAGGGGTGCTGGGGAAATATATGTGCTCACTGGTATGTGTTAGCATGACATCCAGGAACTGGTGGAGTACCTTGGATGCAGATACCTATGAGACCACCAGGATGTCGCCAGTAGGTCTTTGGAAAGTACCTGTAGCTAGTATTTTTAGGGCTAAACATATCTTTGTTTCCGCTGGGATGGGTTCCCCTCTGTTGGCTCTGGGTCTGAGATAAGAGCGGCAGAGCTCGGTGAGTTGCTATAGTGAGTCCCTGTCTACTCTGTAGCACTCTACTATCTCCAACTCATGTAGCCCCTGGAAGGTTACCCTGAGTCTAAACACTCTTCTCTTCCTCAGTCTGGGCCTATTGTCAACATCATCATCATCACTGACCTCAGCCTGTAGCACATACAGATGTAGCAAAGCAGCACCAACAGTCCCTATTATTTTGCCAGTTAAAATTCCCAAGTGTGTACTCCAATGGTGCACAGTATGGTAAAAATCAGATTGAAGGGTGTATGCATACTTTATAGGGGTGTGGTGCAGATGTAGCCTTTTTGATTGGCTGACTATCATACATTCCACCTGCCAGATATATTATTGAGGGGTTTGAATGGGCCAGTGTGAGTGGAAGAGGGCTTATCAGTCATGTATAGCTGATTGGCTTTCCCAAGCTATTTCCTTTTATTATTGTTTTTTTCAATTTCCTCCACTGCTAAGCCCTGTGGTGCAAACCCGCAACTCTAGTGTAAACAATGCTCAGCAGTTTAGACCCTCCCCTGAACACTGGCATGCTTAGTTTTTCTTTAACCAGCTAAAACAAGCACTGTGGTGCTAAGCAGAGCTGAGCAGCATCAGACACCCCCCCTGCTTAGCTGTGCTTAGCTGAGTGCAAACAGGCACCACTAAGCTCCAATCCACTTATACATGTCATGACACAACTCCTTTTCTTGTCAGCTCTCTCTTCTGCCTACACTGCCATGGTTATAGCCCTAACACAGTTAGTACCTATGGACATGGTGGCCCTTTTTGGTATTCAATAAACTTGGCTCACTTACATACACCTAATTGGGTATACCCTGGATACTGCCCTACAACAGAGCCTATCTCATTAGCAACCATTGTAACCTGACATTGTATGACTCTGCATGCTTGCCACTATAATGCAATAACTTTGCATACCTTTATATTTCTTATTTTGCACATTTAATTTTTTTTTAATAAATGGCATGCTTGCGAGCTGCTGTGCGCCGCTTAAACGTGGCATATGTATTTAAAAAAAAAGTTTCATTTCTCATATATTGCATTGATTTTTTTGTATCACTGGCCATAAATTTGCCCATTTGCATGGCTACTGTCACAGATACTACCTTTTATTTGGGCTGTCATAGCCCCTGTTTCAATTTTATGTTTCAGTACACAGTAACCGCGTACATTTTTTTCTGCAGACATGGCACCTACACGGATGCCTTTCTGCTTGCTGGATCACAAAATCACCTCATTTGTATGTTTTTTACCAGTAGATAAGGTGATTTGCTTTTTGCAGACACCTCCATGTCCGCACAGTGTAGGGAAGCTCTTGCACACCCCAAGCCTTGTTTCCTGGATTGCTCTGCAACCATGTTCCATGTTCGAGCCTTACCACTATTCCTACAAGGAGAATTGCTCTGTGTAGGGACTATTGAATTACCCCATTGTTTGTTTTTAATTATTTGAGTTTAATTTGATTAACTCACTAGTCTACTGGGCCTGTTTGATAAATAGCTTTATTTTAGTCAGTATTTGTAGTTATATCAGACAATAACTTGAAATGCAATCTTTGCATCCAAGTTGTAATCAAAAGGACCTATCAAGAACTTGACCAGCTGTTTAGAGTTAAACCATTCCTCATTAAAAAATCTAGGGAAGTGATGTCTAAAGCCTGCCTTCTCCCAACACTATCATGCACCTCTTAAATTTTCACAATCTTTCAGTTACTGCAAAGAACTAAATCAGAACAGTATAACAAAATCACAAAGATCGCAGCCAACCTCACTTACAAGCTAACCACAACAAAGCCCTTTAAATACTAAACTGAACAGGACTCTTTTTGTCTTTTGCACAAAACCTTGAAATTAACTCATTGAATTTCTGCTGACCCACAGTTTCCTTCTTTAATGTATATACTCCCTGCAACTACCCCTTGAGATGGTAAACTCAGCTCTGAATTGTTTAATTTATATTGATTTTTAACTTACATGTATATTATTGTATCATAGTTTACAGAAATAGCCTTTAGAAATCTTTCTTGCCATAGAGACAGTTTAAATTTGTGACAAAACGGCAGACACACTTGACTTCTTGAGAAAGTACTTTGCACCATTCCCTTCAGCTTAATATCCACACAGTTGTTGTTTTTCCATGTTTAAATCTAAGGCCAGAAAGTATAAATTTGTTGAAATGCTGTTTGACAGGGTGCTTAAAAAAGTCAACACAGGCTTTTTTTCTTTTTTTCTTTTTCTTTTCTTTTCTTTGCTTTTTTCTGTAATAATCTTGAATCATGTGTTCTTTCTGGTTTGTATTGAAATATATTTTTAATCTCATGTGTCAGTTATTTATTATTATTCGAGAACTGTTTGATGTTTTATAGCTTATAGTTCTTCCTCTAGTATCATTGGGGAAACTATTTGTATGCATTCTTTATTAATCTAAACATAACTTTCCTCTTTAAATCATGTCTGCTTATATCTATACTTAGCACTGCAAAAGTGTGTACCTACCTTTACTTTTAATATCTATATGATGTTAAGAATGTATAAGATAATATCAAAACTTGCTTAGCTGACACAGAAAAAAAACAATGTAACTGAAAAATCTAAACCATGCCATTAAACCACCTTAAAATCTGCCCACAGAATATATCAAAACACTAAATATTTTTTTTTGGGGGGGTGCCCCCCCTGCAGCCCTTCATGCAGAGATCCTTCACAGCCATGATCACTCTATCTATCTATCTATCTATCTATCTATCTATCTATCTATCTATCTATCTATCTATCATCTATCTCTCTATCTCTCTCTCTCTATATATATATATGTAATTTACTATATCTGAGGTGACACAGTCTCTTTTAAATAAACTCACCATTCATTGTTCTCTGAGTTTTCTGTTCCCAGGCATTGCACTACAGTACCTATAATGAAAAAGCATTCAATGTATTGATTCATTAATGACATTCAGTATTTATTTAGGAGGTATACTTTTACGTTGTTAGAAAACAACAGTCAGTCAGAAAGCAACAGTGATCCTTGTTTTAGTGATACTATCTAACACTGACATGGACAACAGCATATTGCTATACTCTCTGCAGCTGTAGGTTGACTGTGGATAATTATAATACCGATATAAAAAAATAAAAAATAAATAAGATAAATAAGCAAACTAATAGAAGTATAACTAAACTGAACAGCACACATACAAACAGAAACTACTAAAATATGTCATAAGATGTGTTCATGATTTTCTATTTTATCTTTGACTTCTTGTTGTACTTAGTCTTGAATGAAACTTCTCAAGTTTTCAGTGTTGTACTTTTCTGGAAAAAATATATATAAATACACACATACAGTGTCTATAAAAAGTGTACACACCCCTGTTAAAATGCCAGGTTTTTGTGATATAAAAAATGAGACCACAATAAATAATTTCAAAACATTTCCCACTTTTAATGTGACGTATAACCTGTACAATTCAATTGAAAAACAAACAAATCTGTTAGGGGAAAATATAAAAAATAAAAAACATACAATAAGCTGGTTGGATAAGTGTGAGCAGCCTTAAACTAATACTTTGTTGAAACACCTTTTGATTTAATTATAGCATTCAGTCTTCTTGAGTACATACCTGCCATCAATTAAAGTGACTCTGATTAACCCCAAATAAAGTTCAGCTGTCTTAGTAGGATTTTCCTGACATTTACTCAGTTGCCTGCTACAGCAAAAGACATGATTCACAGAGAGCTTACAAAGCATCAAAGGGTACACAATGTTAAAAGGTATCAGTCAGGAGAAGGGTACAAAAGGAAATTTCCACAGCATTGGGTATACAATGGAACATAGTGAAGACAGTCATCAAAAAGTGGAGAAAGTATGGCATAACAGTGGTGTTGCAAAGAAATGGATGCCCCTCCAAAACTATTGAAAAGACAAGACGAAAACTAGTCAGGGAGGCTGCATAGAGACCTACAGTGACACTGAAGGAGATGCACGAATTTCTGGCAAGTACTGGTTGTGTAGTGCATGTGACAACAATCTTCCATATTCTCCATATGTCTGGACTATGGGGAAGGGTTGCAAGATGGAAGCCTATTCTTACACAGAAAAACATCCAGGCCCAGCTAAAATTTGCAAAACAATACATCAAGTCTCTCAAATGCATGTGGGAAAATGTGTTATAGTCTGATGAGGCAAAGTTTGAACTTTTTGGCCCAATTCCAAATGGTATATTTGGCACAAAAGCAACACCTCACATCACCAAAAGAACACCATCCCCTTGGTGAAGCATGGTGATGGCAATATCATGCTTTGGGGTTGCTTTGCTTCAGCTGGAACTAGGGCTTTAGTCAAAGTAGAGGGAATTATGAACAGTTACAAATACCAGTCACTTTTGGCCAAAAACATTCAAGCGTCTTCTAGAAAGCTGAAGATGAAGAGGAATTTCACCTTCCAACATGACAATGACCCCAAGCATACATCCAAATCAACAAAAGATTGGCTTTACCAGAAGAAAATTAAAGTTTTGTAAAGACCCAGCTAGACCCCAGACCTAAATCCAATAGAAGATCTGTGGAGTGACATGAAGAGGGCTGTGCACAAGAGATGTCCTCGCAATCTGACAGATTTGGAGCACTTTTGCGAGGAAGAGTGTGCAAATATTGCCAAGTCAAGATGTGCAAGGGAGAGTCTGGATGCGTTTGTGAGGTATTTCTTGTGTCTGTATAGCAGGGCTAGTTTTTGATGTGTCTTTATAAGGGACTGTTGAGTGTGGAGATTGAACTTTAGATGGTCATTAATAATCACACCTAGGAGTTTTGTGTGGGGTTTAGTAGAAATTATAGTTTTGTTGAGAGAGGAGACAGAAAAGGAGGTTTTATAGTGCTGTAGGGTAGAAGGGAGAAATAGGAGGAGCTTAGTTTTCTTTGGGTTCAGTAGTAATTGGTGGGAAGAAAGCCATCTTTCAACTGAGTGGAGAGCTTCTTGGGTGAGAGTATGAAGGTGTGTGATTTTGTCAGAGCAGGAAATTATTGTGGAATCATCAGCATATCAAACAATAGTAGAGAGTGGAAAAGTGGAGGTCATTAATAAAGATGTTGAAAAGTAGGGGTCCAAGGATGGATCCCTGGGGGACCCCAGATTGTACTGGTAGAAAGGGAGACAAGTTAGATTGCCATTTCATGGTCTGGAATCTATTAGAGAGGTAGCTGGAGAACAAAGATATAGCAGATTTAGAGACGTTAAGGTAAGCAAGTTTGGATAGAAGTAAGGTATGAGAAACAGTATGAAAGGCTTTGGATAGATCAAGAGATGGGTAGGAAACCAATGTATTGTTATCACGGGATGTTGCAATAGAATTTGTGAAGGATGTTAAAGCAGTAGCCATGCGTTAGGTCTAAAACCATGTTGCTTGGGGGGTCAGGAGATTTTCATGGAGCCGGTGATCAAGGAGTTGTTTGTGAATACATTTTTCAAGTATTTTAGACAGAGGTGAGAGGATGGAAATAGGTTTGAAATTTGAGGGGTCAGTTGAATTAACACCTTTATGCAGGGGTATAACGTAGAATTTTTTCCAGAAGTCAGGCACAGAGTTTTCCTTAATAGATCTATTGATTAGTATGGAGACAAGGAAAGCGATGGAATTTGCAGCCATTTTTAGGAATTGTGGAGGTAAATTGTCAACTGTTGGGAAACATGTTTTCAGTTTGGACAGAAAGGTTTTGATGTAGGCAGTGGGGACCAGTTTAAGAATGAAATTGGGAGAAATGGTAGCAGTAGGTAGTGTGGGGTTGGTGATATTATTATTATTATTATTATTATTATTATTATTATTAGTGGTGAGATTACGGATAGAGTTGAAGAAGAAGGAATTAAGAAATGTAGCTGTATCTGATGTAGAGCTGTTTGGGCAGGGATTAAGGGAAGATGGGCACCCGGGATTCAACAATTTATTTACAGATTGCCAGAATTTTTGAGGGTTAGAGTGCGAATTATTGAGTGGTTTATGAAAAAAATTGTTTATCAAAGAGAGACCTTTTATTTGGTTAAGTTACAGAGTTTCCTGTAGGTATGAAGATCAGTGCTGAATTTGGATGTGTTCCATTTTTTTCCATGCACCATCTCTCTTACTCATAAGGGCTCAGGTAGCTTGTGTGAGCCAGGGAGCAAATTGAGTTTTGATCCTTATTTTCTTGATTGGGACCAGGGAATTGAGTGTTTTAGGGAGATGTTATTGAAGGCTAGGACAGCATTCTCAAGGGGAAGATTGTGGAGGAAGGACCAATTAACTGAAGAGAGCAGGCTGTTGAGAGTATCAGAATTAAAGTTTGAGAGTTTATGGCAGTCTTTGCATTGCTGGGTTTGTGTAGTTGAGGAGAGTGTGTAATTATGTAGGTGGGGTGGTGACCACTAAGGGTATCGGGTAAGGTGGAGGGGTTATGGTATACATTGGGATTGGAGCTGAGGAGCCTTTCTAGAGTAGGGCTAGAGTTACTGTGTTTGTATAGTCAAGTTGGGTTTTGAGATCAGTTGGGAGAAGCCAAAGTGGTTAGTGGAGGAGTTTGGGCAGTCGGTGGTAAGGGCATTCCAGTCAATATTTACATCTCCCAAGACAACGGTATCATAGGTGATGTTTAGAGAAATCCAAGAGAGAAGATGCATCATATGCATCCTTCACATCACATCATTTCTCTTTCACATCTTCTAAGCTGTAGCCCTTCACAATATATAACCTATACAGATACGGATTTGTAAAACATAGCAATAAAACATTTTAACTACATCTTAACTTTAAAAATTAAAATAAGTATTACAACCCTTTTCAAAAAAAAAAAAAAAACCTCCAGGCTTAATCTTAGTGATAACATTCATCCTAACCCAGAACCTGTTAGTAACCTGCAGAACATACCCATCTCTACCACACCACCCCCTCTATATCTCTCTCTCTTTCTCCCTCTCTCTCACACTTTCATAAAAGGATCTAACCTACTGCTACATAACATCAACTTTCAGGGCATCTACAACAAAGATCAAGGCTTCCATGCATGCCTAGCATTCTATTCCCTAGACATAGTATTCACAACAGGAACTTGGGTGAATCCTGAAATGCACAATATTGACACACTTCCCACTAGTGTTTAATATGACCGGATTGGACAGAAAAGATAAATGTGGAGGCAGAATAGTAGTTACATTTAAAAACACCCTTAATGTAACTCTATATCTCCACCACCTCCCTAAATTTCAAAATACAGAAATCCTACTCACATATCTTAAACTTAATAATAGAAAATGATTGTGCATCATCAGGCTTCACATTCCCTTAGGCAATGCTTGAACCACTGTAGTAGAAATTCTACATAGAATAAATGACAACATAAAACAAGAAACCATAATAGTGGCAATGTGAATATAGATTGAATGCAAACCAACTCAGCCTCACACACAATAAATGTATTTGGTTTCTCACCACCAATAAATGTCACCACGAGGGTACATAAAAGCATTAACACAGAATTCATATTACATTGCATTCTCACTAACAGACCAACAACATAAATTCCACTAGACCTTTACCGGATAATATCATTGCCCATTTAACCAATTTATGCACTCAGATAGCTTCAAAATGTCCTCAGACAGGTGACGTATAAGGAAAAATGCAACTTAACCAAATTGTATCCCATAAAACTTTAACTCTATCCCTAAACACTACAATTGGAGCATGCTAAAAACTCTACCTTTAAATTTGGTGGTCTCCCATTTTAACCATTTGTTTTCTAAGTGTAATAAATGATTATGTACCATTCAGAGCAAAGAGTGTTAGGTTAAACCAGGCATCATGTCTAACAAAAGCAACCAAGCAACTGTGAACAGAGGGATCAAGCTTGGAAAATATGCTCCAAAAAACAAAAAATAGACCATTCTAAATGCATTTAGATACCTCACAAACTTCACAAAACAGCATAGAAACAACAATAAATAATCATATTTCTTTAACCTTCAGATTACACAGTAATACGATGCTAAACAGTTCAGGTTCTTCCATAAAAAAATTCTCCCACCAGGTCAAGCCACCACCACAACTTCTTCCCCAACCAATAATCATATGGAAAATATAGCAACACAGTTTAACTCATACTTCATAATTTAGTTCTGTCACTTACCAAACAAAACTCCCCCCCACCCACCACCACCAATCCATTAGCCCACAGTAACAACACACTACAATTCATCCTTTGAATTGTTCCTACTGCTTAAGTGAGAAAATGCTTACAAAATCTCAAACCCACAACTGCAGCTGCTGACTATCTCCCAAATAAATACCTAAAAACTGCAGATGAAGCATAGCATTCCCTGTCCTTATTCTAATAACAGATCCATAACTGAAAACTATGTCCTAGCTATCTGGAAAAGCTCATTCATAATACATTTCCATAAAGGAAGCAACTCGACACACCTGACTAGTTATAGGCCTATTGCTATACTATCACCCCTGTCTAAAATTCTGGAAAATGTGTACACTCTCAGCTTTTAAAATATCTTACTGACTACAGCCTACTTTCCACCACACAACATGGTTTCTGTCCCAACCACAGCACCACAACTGCCATCCTCAGCTTTGACAATACTGGTAATTAACACAGAAGCAAAGGTAACATATTAACATTTAATCCTATTCCCTTATCTGTTTAAAGCATTTGATACAGTACCTCATCAAAACCTTCTTGGTGTACTTGCCTTTCTAGGTCTTAATAATTCAAATAATAGCTAAATATCTAATAGACAACAAGCACTAAAATGCAACAAGACTTTTGTGCTTTCTTACCAGTCACAGTTTGAATCACTCAAGGATAAATCCTAGGGCCTCTCCTTTTTAACATCTTTATTAATAAACTCCTCACCTCCTCCAAACAAGCAACCTTAGTTCAATATGCAGATAATGCTACACTCAAATGCCCTACTCTAACATTAGGTACCATCAAGGACTTTACACAATAGGCATTGCTATCCACCAAATAGTGGATAAGTGAGTCAGACCTCCACCTTAAGTTTCATAGGTTCACAGATTCATAGGAGTGTACTAGGCTAATGGCCCTGGAGCCTTTACAAGCCTAACCCAAAGGATTCCCTGGCAACATGCCACCCAATGTTATATCCCAGTGCCTCTGTCCAGCACGGCCACTGAAATGATCCCTGGGGTGAAGATTCTATTTTAACACCAAAAAATCACTAATGCCTTTTTACCCCTGACTATTTTCAAGAATAGGAACACACACTCCATGTTATTTCATCTACCAGCACAAACACTGAAAGCATACCACAAAGTAAACTCCTTGGTGTCTTACTCAGTGATAACCACAAAGTAAACTCCTTGCTGTCTTACTCAGTGATAATCTTAGAGTTGACCAACACCTGCTGTAGTTCATTTAAAGAAAAAAAAAAACATAGGATTGTAGGCTTCCTGTACAGGGCCATTTTTTTTTTCTTATAGATAGCACTAGAAAGTCATAGCAACAACCTATCTACTCCCATCCTTTCAATATGCATCCTCTATATTTACAGATTTTAATATTTTCCTCAGAATAAAACTAGACAAATGTTATGCAAAATATATAAAATTGCTGCAAATATCCCCCTCAAAAAAATAAAAAAAACTGCATAGTCCTAAGAGACGTAAACTGGCTAGAACTCCTGACTATCTGACATATTCACAACTCGTAATGGCCAACAGACTAGTATGCTGCTATGAAAAATGTCCATCACTGAAAAAAATTGTTGTTACCTTATTCATTAAACTAAATCTCTCCTTCCCACAACTAAATCTGATAGCACATCTGGTGGCTTTCTATACACCTATCATGTCAACAAAATGTGGAACTCTAACCTACTTCAGCTAAAACAAACAGACAAGAAAAACAGTTTCAAGGCATTACTAAAAACAACATTTAAACAATAACTTGCTTTGCTCTTGCACCACTGCTGGATAATCTAAGCAAAACATCCTACACCTATACTTTTGTGTCAAACCTGTTTTCCATCTTTTAACAGCTGTACTTTCTTCTTCTCTTTCCCTCCCCCATTATACTCAAATACCTTCCTCTCCCACACCGCCATCAACTGTATATCTTTTCCACTATCCACCAGGTCACTTCATATTCTACTGCTATTCACTCTCTACCTGCTTCTATTAGCCTTACTTCCTTCTCACATATCACCATGCTATATCCTCTTATCTCTTGTCTTTCCTTGCTTTCACAAGTATTAACTGTGATGATTGAATTATCCATCCATCCTCAATCCCTTTCCCATTTTGCACATAGAGTTGGGTTGTCACTTCAACAGTGACAATCATCTACAGCCAAGGTTCACACTGCCAGGTGGCTAGCCCTGCCACGGTAGTTCATTCGTACCATTCACTAGCAAACACACTTGCATCTATGGCCAATTTACTGTCCAATCCACCTACTCCATGTCTTTGGACTGTAGGAGAAAACCAGAGCACCCAGAGGAAACCTTGGTCATTCTGCTATAACAACTTTGACCTTATTCAACTAATTTCATTTCATTTAGGTTGCCTACCTCACCTTATTTCAAAAGTTATTATATCAACTATAGCAACCGTATTGTTATGAAATGCAATGTATGACATCTATTTTGAATTGAATCTAGTTGTTGTAACTGCACTTGTGTGTCTTACAATTCTTTATAAATCTATTAACTGTGATTATGCGCATTTTTCAATTTTTGTAACATCTGTAACAATGTCAAATTCCTCTATATCATTTTTGCAACCTTGTTGTGCTTTTTCTCCCTAGTCCACTGCTGAAAACGGGTCTTCTGCCAGTCGGACTTTCTTGGCCAACGTAGATAGATAGACAGACAGACAAATAAATAAATCAATAAATAAATATGATAGATAGGAGGCTAATATACAATTATAAGATGTCATGTTAGAAAGTTAAAAGTAAAAAGAAATACTGCAGAAAATATAAACAGACCACCAGGTATAATAGCAACAAAGCTGTTTTTCTATGATATGTATGCATTTTTGTTACTCTTAAATAGATGCATGGATACTGTGAATCTGTTTGAGAAAAGAGGCGCTAAGAGACAGAGAATGAAAAGGGACTGACAGACTTGCATCATCCTTTCTTCTGTTTTCAAACTTGTCTCCACCAAATATTACAGACTGAATGTGATGTTACTGAAGTGGCAGCATCAGCTCAAACCATAAATAATGAGTTCAGTCATAGTGCGTGTGTGTGTGTGTGTGTGTGTGTGTGTGTGTGTGTGTGTGTGTGTGTGTGTGTGTGTGTGTGTAATGCTTGCATATTAACTTAAATGTCTTCATTTTCCTTCATTTTGAACAAGTAGTCTTTTGAAATGTCATTTTCCAGCCACTAATTCCAAATATTTATTTCACAGGCTATAGCTGTAAACAATGAAATTCATACAATTAAGTTGAAATTCATTTTTTTCTTATTATTTGACTTTAAAGTCACATTATTATTAATGGAAAATATCATTCTATGGCCATCAATAACAAGTTGCACTTTGACAATTTACTGTACTTCACAATTGTTTTCTAGTATATAAACATTCTTTAACAAAGGCTTGCTAAAACATGTGTTTATATTGCAGTTATGCTCTGGTGATGGTAATAAATGGTTTCAACCTGCTTACTTACAATGATTAATTAAAGGTCTTGTTCAAGCTGAGTGAACCTCATTATTGTTCTTAAGTAGGAAAGGCAGATACCCATAACTGATTATTCCTCAATTCCCAATCTCACATTTTAATACTGTCAAATGAGGGAAGACAGATGAATTATTTCTATGTGATGGCAGAAAAATAGAAAATTGTATTATTGCTTTCAACTAGCTTACATAAAATCAAGGTGGTTTCCATGTTCATAATTTGTTCCTTTTTGTCAGGTAGAGATTTATAAAAATGGGGCCAAGAAGCAGGCATTATTAACTGGTAATGTTATAAATGTGTAAACGCTTTGAGATTAAACTCATTGTATGGTTTTAACAATTTATTTATTTTAACTATATAAAGCAAAGCAGTTAAATGACCATATCGGTAAATGTATTATTAATACATTTTTATGTTCAGACAGCTTTATGTGATATACTGAATTGAGAATTTTAAGAAGGCTTTTTGTGCTTAGGCATGCACAAACAGTAGGATGACAAACTAACAGAGAAATATACATTATAGAATGATTTTCACAGAATTATTTTGTTCACTGCTCTTGCAAATAAGGAAAATAACCAAATGAAAATGAAAATGCAGGTCTTCTTATACCACATACCAGGCTAGATTATTTCAAGAAAATCTTGACACTTGCTTTTCTTAATTGTTGAATAGGGTATGTTCTGTTTTATAGACTGTATCATTAAAATCATTCACAAAGCAATTCATTTTACTGTAAATGCATTTTTCACCCAGGAAGAAGCTTTATTGCTCTCAAGCACACATGTTGTGTGACAGTTTAGTCCTGATTTCTGCAAATAATAATTTTCCAGGCTATTCAGTGCAATCATCTTATCATTTTGGTTCATTTCCAGAAATGATTTGTAAGGACCCAATGAAGATTTTTGTGCAACGTTTATCATAATTACTTATTTTGTGAATTTGGAGGTTATTGTTATTTCTCCTCTATTCTCAGCTAATCTTGTCATTAGTAAGCACAGACTTTCATTGCCAACATATATTATAGTAGGGCCATTTTATACAATGTGAACAATGTAACACATTGCTAAATTATCAGCTGATTATATTTAATTGTATTTAGTTTGATAAATGTGAAAATATAAGAACATGGCATGGTACTCTGTGCAAGTCCTTTAAGTGCAAATGCATTGAGAATGTACTGATTATTATAATCCATCAGATCTTCTTTGAAAGAGATTCTCTCATTTTTTGTCCTTAGTTTTGAATAAGGTAATAATGTAAGTGACTGATAATAGTTTATTTGTTTACTTTTTAATAAATAACACATATTATTTATATAATAATCAAACAAACAATAGTTTGGATTACCACCACTCATTTCATTGATGCATGTTCCAGCAATTCATTTTTTCAGTCTAAAATTTGCTTTCTGAAATTTTTTACAGTATTAACAAATGGAGACTGGATGATGTGAGGTATTGCCAGCTATGCCAGAAGAAGAAGGGCAGTGAATGTTTAACATATGCCAGCAGACGTAGCTGGAGTTTGTACAGAATTATATGTCATTTGTCTATCAAACTGATTTGTACAGGTGCTTATGTTGAAAATGTATTTGTAAAGCTGCTTGTGTAAAACTGTACCAACAGTGAGTGCTGCTGGATAGAAAAAAAAATACACCTGTGTGTCAGACTGTATTGTAACTGTTGAAATGAATATATTGTAACAGAGGATACTGAAAGAGAAGAGGTTAATCTCAGTTCAGCTAACTCTGAAAAATAGTCTGAAATTAAATTACCTGGTTTAGGCCATAAATATTTATCTTGCAGTTCTGATTGTAGCGAGAGACAAAATGTCTGTGAAAACCAGAACTAGGAATCGTACTGTATTGTCCTTAGCGGGGAAGTAATTGCTACCCTGGAAGGTTGAAAGTTTTTGGACTGGTAACACATATGTGGTAAATTCTAGTTCAGGTTCTAGTAAAAGGAGGTAGTGTGTGAACCAGAAGTCAGATGACCAGATGTGTGTAATGTCATTCTGTAATCCAGCACTAAAATGATGGTTTAGTACTAGATATGATGGAAGTCTCAGTGCAGTCTGTTTGTGAAACCTGACAAAGAAAGATCTCTCACCCATGTCATCTTGCCTTACGCTAATAAGTGAACTAGGGGACAGTATTTTTTATATCAGTCAGGAAAATACTGTGAGTTTAGTTCAGTATTGCTTTTCTGTACCTGTGTGACTCTATCTAGCTGTGTTATTTTTAATATTTCCTGTGACTGAAACTCTGGTGTTTATTGTGTTTATTTAGTATTTTCATGTTATTTGATTATTTATTATCAACTATATTTAAACTTTTCATAGTGGCTGGTCTTTTAGAAAATATTTTAACCTTTGAGAGTACTTATATTTATCTGGTGACATTCTGGCCACTCCTAAAGGTCTTGCTGCATTGGTCAAATGCTACCATTTGTATTAGTATTAAATTTTCTCAGTATATTTGGGTACCCTTGTAAAAGCCTTAAGGTAGCTGGCTTTGGAGTGTTCTGGTGGCAGTGGAACTACCTTATAGTTTAGGCATAACTGGTAAATCTGTGCCAACCTTTCCCAGGTGTGTGTGTGTGTGTGTGTGTGTGTGTGTGTGTGTGTGTGTGTGTGTGTGTGTGTGTGTGTGTGTCAGCTACATGGAGCAGAGACACAGAGAACTGGTTTTACAGAGAGGGTGGTGGAGGACTTGGCTTGGAACACTTGGCTGAGGACTCGACTCTACAGCTGTGCCAGTGGAAAGTCTTACTGAGGGCCTAGAGAAATAGAGGGAAACCCAGCCCTCTGACTGAGTGTGTTCCCTGTGTGCTCTTAAGGGGAAACTGCACTTGATGCAGTGAGGTACATCTGTAAATACTGTGTGTATCTACTTTTGTTACAAATGAACATCACTCACACCACGGTGTCCGTGGTGAGGATTGAGACTCCTTGATTACTGGCCCAGAGGTAGAATGTCATAGAGGCAACCTGTGGATACAAATGCAACTGTTTACAACAGGAAAGATCTAGACCTGTGACTCCATACCTTGAATGAAAAAATGCTAATCCAGATAAAAACATCCTGCACATGTAGAGACTATCCAGCAGTATAAAAAATACAGCAAATGGTCTCTTTCTCTCTCTATCTATACATACATATCAATACCTATACATAAGAAACTGTTTAATACTGAAGACAAAACTGTGTGGTATGGTATCACAGGATTTTCTATTTTTAGTAATAAATCTTGTTCTTCAGGTTTATAGCATGAGTTTCAAGATGACTGGAAAAGCCATGAGGCACCACATTGATTTCTATATTTTATAGTACAATATATTTCCCTTATTACTCAAACCAGGCCCTACATATTCTATGTATACTTTTTATTTAACATTTTCTATGAATTTTATATGATTTTGCTATCTGACCCACTTAGTCTTCTGGCTGTTACCCCAAATAAGCTACCCACATACCCTGGGTCTTACAGCTACTCCTTGTTGGGCCACCCACAATATAACCTATATGCCCAGAGCATTCCTTGACTACTCAGTAAGTCAACTTTGAGGTAGCCTTTAGTGATACCAGGGAGAGGGGCAAGTGTTCTTATCTAGAACTATGGAACGAGGCACCAATAGACATCATGTATATAGAACTCATCAGTGTCCCTAGCTTGGTTAGTGACATGTGTAATGAGATAGCAACATCCTGCCATACTTCCAACAGGCCCCCTGCAGCACTCCAGGTATCCATCATAAATTGCACAGTTTCCCCCAGAACCTTCCTTAGGATAGGAAAACTGGCCTCTGCCTGCTTCATTATATCCCCTCAAATACAGCACTACAAACAGTTTAAGTGTTCTTAAATCCAGACTGCTAGCAGCACAGATGGAGACCATGCTTCTATACTAATGGGGCAGTCATTTATTTGTCCTGTTTGAATTTATATGGTAACCTCTGCATTATTACTTTCTGTGCTTTTTGTGAATAGAAGTAATTTTATGTATTGTGTAAGGTTACGTTTTAGTAAGTTTTTATAAAATTTAGTCAAGCTTTTGCTACAGATATGGTTTGCACACAGTACTGCTATTTTATGATCATATGCAGTGGTCTTGAGGCTTTTTTTGTTTGTTTTTACACTTGTTTTACCCATTTTCAATAGTTAATTAACATAACTGTTTTCTACGTGTGTGTATGTGTCATTTTCTTATGTTGAAATTCAGCTTGCTGATTTTTAGCTCATTCTGCATTACATCAAACTTATTTGATCAATGTGTGCAAAATATCAACCATCTGTGTTTAATGTGTGTCTATATGTGTTTGAATGTGTGTGTGTGTGTGTGTGTGTGTGTGTGTGTGTGTGTGTGTGTGTGTGTGTGTGTGTGTATGTGTGTATATGTTTGCATGTATTTTAATGCATGGATTTTCATGTGTGTCCATATTAATTACACAACTTCTCATTTGCTGGCTTTCTTTGGTGTTAGCAAGAGATTTGTGTGTCTATATGTATGGATGTGTGTGTATGTCTTTAGCGGCATTAATAAAGTCGATGAATCTCAGTGTGTGTGTGTGTGTGTGTGTGTGTGTGTGTGTGTGTGTGTGTGTGTGTGTGTGTGTGTGTGTGTGTGTGTGTGTTAGGGTGTTTTAAAAAAATTGTTTTCTCTAATCATTTTGCATAAGTTTCTAAAATATGAGGTTTGGTGAGTTGTGTATGTATGCAAAAAATTAGAATTGTCTGACTTCATTAAGTGACAGTTCACAGCATGTAAAAAAATCACACTGTTTCCCAGTACCGTTAATTGCATTCTAGTGTTGAATTTATCTATCGCCAGCTAGTTTTACTTGAGCTTCCATAACCTCCTTCAACCTACTTTACTTATTAAAAGCCTTGTGCACTATTTAATTGTATTTTCATTGTTCAAAATTCTATACTGTTTCCTGTTTACACTGTGCAGACTGAAACATTGTATTTAATTATGTTTTGATGATTTATCAGTTCATATAGTTTCTGCATGTGTGGCTGGCAGTGTTAATGTTAATTGATAGAGCCCAGTCCCCCTAATGGTGAACCATGAGCTCAGTGAGAAAGTCAACCATAGCTGCTACTGATGTCTGGCTTTTGGCCAGTAGTTACCTGCTTTTAATACTCAACTTGCTCAAATCAGCTTCCAACCAGCAGTCACATTTTATCCAGAATGTTCTATGATCTTAAAACCAGCAAGTTAACTCTTTCATCAATGAGTTGTTCAAATGCTGTTGATGAAGTTCTGCAGTTATGACTGTCAGCTTTCATACCTACAATGCAGAAGCCGAATGCAGTGGTAAAACTCAAAAGTCTGTATGAGAAGCATTCCAGAATCAGGAAGAATAAAAAGCACCAGTCAGATACACAGTCTCAGAAACAGATTTTAGCGATGCCTTTTTGAAGCTTTTTGATGCAGGGCATGCTGATGCAGAATTATTGATAAAGACTCAAAAAATAAATGGACAGAAAGGAAAAACAACTACAGGAAGAAATGAAATGCAAAGATAAAGAACAGCTGAAAGAAACAGTCAGAGAAGCTGGAGTGCTGACAGAGGCAGAAGACAGTAGTGAACATGAAAATGATGATGAAGATGATGCAGCAGAAAACATGTCAAAATACCACCAGAATTTAGTAAGTGGTAGACAGCCTGTCAAAGAAGTGAGCACAGCAGATACAGGACTGCCTGAATCGGTATCCAAAAAATAATGACTGGTGGATGATCCTCTTTTTGTTGCCAGCTTGGACCGTACAAGAATAACTTCTCATCAAGTGGTGCATATTGTTGCATGGTGCTGCAAGAGGCTGGCATTGACGTAAATGATCTGGTCATGTCCACAGGTTCAATACACAGCGCAAGGCAAGCTGCACGACAATCCATTGCTGAGAAAGTAAAGAAGCAGTTTCAACCATCAACACCCCTTGTAGCACATTTTGATGGGAAGCTTTTACCTCAAGGTGATGGAGCATTTGCTGATTGCATGCCATTTGTTGTTACAGGTCAAAATACTGAAAAACTGCTGGACATACCCCAACTTCCATCAAGCACTGGTGAGCAGATGGGACAAACAGTGGTACAGACGCTGTATAGCTGGCCAGGTGTTCCAGAATGGCTAGCCAGTTTGTGCTTTGATACTACCAGTGCCAGTACTGGTGTGCAAACAGGTGCCATCACAGTGATTCAGGGAGCATTTGAGAAACGACTCTTGTTTTTACCATGCAGACATCACATTTAAAAATTATTTCTACTGCAGTGTTTGACATGTTCTTACCATCTCCAGGACCACAAATAGTTTTTAGAAGCTTTAAAGAATACTGGAAACTTCTTGAATTGAATGCATATGCACCACTGGTTAAGGAAACTGGAGGTAATGGATGCCTGTTAGACTGTGAAAATCATTGGCTAGCTGAGAAGTGAGGTGAGTTTGTTGCACTACTGCGAGACAAGCTGACATGTGAAACACAGCCTCGTGATGACTACCTTGAATTTCTCAAGTTGTTACTGCTCATCCGCGATGACAAACCACAAGGTGAAGCATTTGCTTTCAGTCCACTTGGTGCATACCATCATGCCAGCTGGATGGCAATATACTGCCTTAAAATCTGCTCTTTCTGGGAGCAGTTTAGATTAACTGCACATGAAATTCAGGCTTTTTGTCAAATCTGCCTCTTCACAGTGACAGTGTACATTAAGGCATGGTTTTCAGCTACTGACACTTGCAATGCTCCACTCTGTGATCTTTGTCTGTTGCAGACACTGGAGTCATTTACAGCCATAGACAACCAGATGGCTCAAGTTGCTTTGTGAAAGCTCAAGGGACACCTTTGGTATTTGCGCAAAGATCTCATAGCACTGTCCATGTTCTCAAATCAAGTGTGGAACAAAGAGAAACATCACATTATTGAAGCCTTGAAAAAGCCACCCAGTAAGGAAGATCTAAGAAGAGTCAATGCAAAAGCTATTGCCAGATTCCAGTGCATGACCTTATCTGACATTGCAACAGAACGAGCAATGAATCTGTTCATTGCTGTCAGCATAAACCCATCTTTCCTAACAGCTGATACTGCAGCATGGAGTGACATGCCTGGCTTTATCATTGCGAAACAAACTGTTATAACTTTGCGAGTTGTTAACGACTGTGCTGAATGAGCAGTCATATTAGCAACTGACATCTGTCAAGTGCTGACTCAAAAAGAGGAACAGCAAAAACTATCAGATCATTGAACACCATTGACAGAAATGAACTGATGTAAACTTGAGCTTACTACCTATGAATGTTGTTAATTTTTACTAGGCTTAGTTTTTTCCTAAACTGTTTGACATTTGTGTTGCTCAGAATTGCAAACAGACATTTCAGATGCAGCATGAAACTGATATTTGCCATTTGTGTAGTGATTTGTGAATATATTTAATTTTCTATTGTCGCAATTTGGAAAAAAATGTAAAACTCTCAGAATCAAAGTGCAATGAGCTGTCACTTAAACTTAGAGTTTAAGGCTTTAAATTGTACATGGTTCTTTGTCCTACCAATCCTCATAAAATCAGTGGGTATGCAAACAGAAAATAAAAAAAAAATGTTTTTGCATATATACATGAAACACCCTAGTGTGTGTGTGTGTGTGTGTGTGTGTGTGTGTGTGTGTGTGTGTGTGTGTGTGTGTGTGTGTGTGTGTGTGTGTGTGTGTGTGTGTGTGTGTGTGTGTGTGTGTGTGTGTGTGTGTGTGTGTGTGTGTGTGTGTGTGCATGTGTGTGCGTGTGTGGGCATGTGTGTGTGTGTGTGTAAGTTTGTCTGTCTGGATGGTCACACTCCAAGGTTTGGAAGGGAACTGGGAGTGCAGATATGCATGCATCAGAGCATACCTGTGTGTGAACAGGTCTGTGTATCTGTAAGTCATATCCACAGTGCAGGACTTTGCTGTTGGGTGTATGTGTGTGTGTGTGTGTGTGTGTGTGTGTGTGTGTGTGTGTGTGTGTGTGTGTGTGCTTGAGATCCCCTTCTTCACCATACTCATATGTCCTAACAGTAAGACTGTTCTTATACTTGCCCCTAACCCAACCCTACACAGTAGGTTATTAAACACCCTTTCCTAACAGTAGCACTACACAAGACAATCACAGACACAGAAATGCAGCATTGGCTGACTTACCAGAATTGAGACTTCAGCAGAACATCAAAACCTAAGGCCCACAAGAAGCTATATTAGGTTTCATTATATTTTAACAGATAGCCTACTAAACATTCTTAGACCATGAGCTACTCGTGTGGCATAAAGGGTAAAGCACTGACCATGTCCAAGCTGACCTATGTTTGACTGGCAACTCAGCAAGTGACTGAGCATATGGGAGGAATGAGCATTGTTATCTTGGGGTAAGGTAGTCACGAGGGCATTCCCCAGATCCTAAGAGGGATTATGGTGAGGACATTGACTCAGCTGCTAGTAAATAGGGCGATATGTCCCCATTGCATGTCTTCCCTCTATATGCAAATAAAGATACCACACAACAGAGAGAGAAAATGCAGTAGAACATAAATAAAAAAAAATCCCTGCAGATGGTGTTATGGCTAGACCCTCAGAATGTCTTTAGGACCTTAGGTTCTCTGCTACCCTCAGATCTTACAAAGAAAATCCAGGGGTGTGGAGAAGGCATGTATGTAGACAGAGTACTGGTCCATGAAACTGTAGACCTATAACCCTCATCCTCCATATATGCAAAGCAATGGAGGCATCATTATGAAACTGATTAACAAGGACATAGGCAGTCTAATAGCACTTGAATCAAGACAGTTTTGTTTTGTTAAAGGCAAATTCTATCCCCTGAACCTGATGGGCTTATTTGAACATGTCATGATGCAATAAACTTGGGTAAATCGGGTCATACTTACTAGAGGGACCCTGCCAATGCCTTTGATGCCATCCCAAATTCTGGCATTATTGACAAGGTAATCAAACTATGTGTAGAAAAACCATTATCTAATGTTGTCAATTTTCATTCATTCCTCAACAGTTGGGTTTGGATCTGACTTTCTGATCTGACTCAGCTGTTACTGTAGCTCATGGTAACCATAAAGTTCTTGAGCTTCTCCCTTACTCATAATGCATGCCTAACCTCTAACATACCCCAGATATTGTTTGCCACTTTCGCAAAACAGATGTGGTCATCTGAGCTTCTGAGTTTATATTAAAATAAGTGATTTTCCATGTCTCATAGTACTATCTTTTCCCATCTTTATATATTTCTTATGCTTAGTGTATTCATTATACATACCATTGTTGGTATTCTAGTTTTTTTTTCCTATTTATCTTTTTACACAGTCTAGTGTAATCTTGTGTACCACTGTTGGTATTCTTTTTTGCTCGTTTGCCTTTTATTTATTTAAAAAAAAAACTCTTATTCTATCTGTTGTAAAGATGTCATAAAAAGGGCCTTTGGGGTTTAAAAAATGCCAAAAATATAGTCAAAAGATTCCACTCTCAGACACACATAATTTATGTGTCCAAACCACTAGAACATTGACTGCTCTATTTGTAAAAAATTAATCCATCAGCTGTAGTAGATCTCAAAAACAAACTGATTTTAAATGATTTGTTACCTTCTGCTTTTTCAGAAGTAATTACAGGGGCTCAACCCCCCCCCCCAAAACTGTACCTCAGGAGACTTCTAAAAAGTCCCCCAAGACTGTCTGGATCTTCTACTCTGTCATTGATGGAACCCCCCAAAAAGAATTACAAGATGGATCTGAAGGCTTCTGTCTTGAAGCCAGTTTTAACATCTCCAAAACCTTCTTCCAATCCAAGTACGTCAGATATGAGGCTTCTCCCAAGAACTCATTATTCACTGAGCATTCACCTGGTGCCTTCTAGGATCCCATCCCCATTTATGGAAAGACATCATTTAAATCTCCGTTTTTAGCCTCCTTTCATTCTTCCATGAGTCTGACGAAAGCCAATTTTGATAAGATGATTATGAGATTTCTCTCGGTGCAAAGAGAAATGGGTGTTCTCCCAGCTCCTACCCCTATGGATCAGGAATCCTTGCTTTGTTCTAGCCCTCCAGTACTGGCTCCTTCTCTGATCCAGCTTCTACTTTAGAGCCCCTGGATCCAAGTTTGCCAAGGCTGTCTAGTTTGAATCCAAGGATATTGTTATCCTCAGCTCTGAGGACTTCTCTGAGTGCTCCGGCTCTGACAAGTTTGGAGCCAGATGACTCTAGGAACAGTAGCATCCCTGCTAGATCTGAGGTGTTGGAGTCAAATGGTCAGAGCTGTCTCTGCCCCTCATAACCTCAGCATTGGACAGCTCAGATCTGATCTCCGCCAAGGGTGGAATGTCTTCAGGGCAGATGGAGATGATGGGGAAGAGTCAACCAAGAGCTTTCACCAGACCAGACAGAATCTGGAACTTACTCAAGATTATTTTTAGTGCCAAAGAGAACAGGGGACTGGAGACCAGTTTGGGATTTCAGTAACTTGAACAAATCAGTTCAATATACGAAGTTTCAGATGGCCACTGTTCAGTCCATTTTGCCCTTTTTGGGCAAGGATGACTAGATGTGCTTTATAGACCTTCATGATGTGTACTATGACATAAAAATAAACAGACAGTCCAGAAGGTACTCAAGTTTCCAGCTGGGAGCCAGTCATTACTAGTTCATAGCCCTGCCCTTTGGTCTCACTACAGCCCCAGGGTGTTTACCAAATGCATGCCAGTGGTAGCAAATCACTTGTGACTGCAGGGATTCCGGGTGTTTCAATATTTGGATGACTGGCTCCTTACAGCCCCAGCCAGGCATCTACTCATAGAAGCGAAAGATCAGTTACTCCAAACTTGCTCCCTTATGGGAATTACCATAAATTACAGCAAATCTCAGTTAGAACCCTCTCAAATACTGGAGTTTATAGGAACAGATTTTGACATGGTATTGGCAATAGCTGCTCTCCCTCTTGCAAGAGTACAGACCTTCAGATTCCAGGTCAAGAAGATAATTTACAGTACAACAATTTCAGCATGATTGATTTTACAAGCACTAGGATCAGTGTCAACAGCCATAATTTTAGTTCCTCTAGTGAGATTCCACATGAGGATTCTTCAGTAGATGCTAGGAATGCAATGGTCAATTCTTTATCAACACGTCAGTCCAAATGAAAATCACTCAAGCATGCAAAAAGTATCTTTGTTGGTGGATTTGATCAGATCAAGTTATTCAAGGCCATCCTTTCATTCTCCCTCGGCCCAAGGCCATAGTGACCATGGATGCATCCCAGATTTAGGGTGCACTTCCTTGGGAAAACAGTCCAAGGCACTTGGTCACTCAAAGAAGCCAAAATACATATCAAAGTCATATAAATGAGGTCAGTGTTCTTAGTGTTGCAAGCATTCCAAGACTCTCTCCCTTCAGGGACAATTGTAATTCAGACGGCCAATATGTCAGTATTCTGGTACATAAACAAACAAGGGGGAACCAGGTCTTACCCCTTGAGTTGAGAAGTCCTCAGAGTGTGGCAATGTGTGATCTCTTCCAACAGCTTTCTGATAGCAAAGCACATCCCAAGGAAGTCCAACATGATAGCAAAAAAGCTGAACAGGTCCATTCTACTACCTCATGAGTGGTCCCTCAACAAGAAAATGGCATAAATGATTTTCCATCAATGGGACCAGCCTTGCTGCAATATTTTTGCTTCTCCCCTAAACAACAAGTGCAGCAGCTTCATTGCCTGATCCCCTCTCAGGGGGAATCATTGAGGCTTACTCACTCCACAGTTGGCCCTCTATGCATATCCCTAATTCCTCTGATCCCAAAATTTCTGTTGAAAGCTACCATGTTGAAGAGCAAAGTCATTCTCATTGCATCTTACTAGCCTTGACAGATTTGGTTCTTCATTCTTTGGCTTCATCTTCTTTACCCATCTTGGATTCTGGAACCACTTCTAGACCTCCTGTCTGACCCAACAGGCATGATTTATCCAGATAGCTCAAACCTCAAATTTAGAGCATGGTTTCTCCACATCTTTTAGTAGCCAGACAACCTATGATGTCTTAACCCGTCCATCATATATTTTTATCTTCCCATAAAGCTTCTGTGAGAAAACTTTACAGAACAAAACGGGAGAGGTTTTTTTTTTTTTGTGCTCATCAGAAAGATATTGACCTGTTTTCAGCACCTGTACAAAGTGTCCTCAATTTTTTGGCAACAATTTTCAAAGAAGGAGCTAGCTCCTTGACCCCCTAGAGTTCAGTTGGGAGCTATTGGATTTAATAATTCTTCCTTGGTTTCATCTAAGCTTTGTAAAACTTTTTTCCCTCAAATATTTTTATTTAAATACATTAAATATGATAACAATAAATTTTAAACTTAGAATACAAGTAACTATATGCAATATGTACACACGGCTGAAATAATGAAGTATTCATAATCAAACAAAAAACAATTATTCATAAAGCATAAATGTTCTTAGAATGAGTTAGAGTCCATTTAAAACGTATTGATAACTGATGGAACCTTAATCCAAGGATTATTGATGAAATTCTTCAGCTGAATTCTATGTTCTTTGTCTCTGGTTTCTCTAGATATTGTTTCTTTTAACCGGCTCAGAAAATCTTCAAAATTTGGAGAAGTGGCCAAATTCCACTTTCTAGTAATACATTTTCTAGCTATATCTAGATTTGTCCATAAAATATATGAATTGACTTTACTCATATTAAAACCTTCATGCAAATTTAAAAAGATGATCTGTTTAAGGTGGAGGTGGGGTTACATCAAGGATCAGCTCTGAGTCCTTTCTTATTTGCAATGGTGATGGACAGGTTGACAGACAAGATCAGACAGGAGGCCCCATGGACTATGATGTTTGCAGATGACATTGTGATCTGTAGTGAGAGTAGGGACCAGGTTGAGGATACCTTGGAGAGGTGGAGATATGTTCTAGAGAGGAGAGAAATGAAGGTCAAAAGGACTAAGACAAAATGTGTGTGTGTGAATGAGAGGGAGGATAGAGGAATGATGAGGATGCAGGGAGTAGAGTTGGTGAAGGTGGATGAATTTAAGTACTCGGGATCAACAGTTCAGAGTAATGCTGAGTGTGGAAGAGAGGTGAAGAAGAGAGTACAGGCAGGGTAGAATGGGTGGAGAAGAGTGTTACGAGTGATTTGTGACAGACGGGTGCCAGTAAGAGTGAAAGGGAAGGTCTACAAGAGGATAGTGAGACCAGTTATGTTGTATGGGTTGGAGACAATAACCTTGACAAAAAGGCAGGAGTCAGAGCTGGAAGTGGCAAAGTTAAAGATGTTAAGATTTGCACTGGGTGTAACAAGGATGGACAGGATTAGGAATCAGTATATTAGAGCATCAGCTCAGGTTGGACGGTTTGGAGACAAAGTCAGAGAGGCAAGATTGCATTGGTTTGGACATGTGCTGAGGAGGGATGATGGGTATATTGGGAAAAGGATGCTAAGGATGGAGCTGCCAGGTAAGAGGAAAAGAGGAAGGCCTAAGATAAGGTTTAAGGATGTGGTGAGAGAGGACATACAGGTGGTTGGTGTGACAGAACAATATGCAGAGGACAGGAAGAAATGGAAACAGATGATCTGCTGTGGTGACCTCTAACGGGAACAGCCGAAAGAGAAGAAGAAGATATTTAAAAAGATTATAATTTTGGTCAATGAAAATTAATCCAAAAATAATGCTTTATGATAATCTTCAATGTTTTCCCAATAATGTCTTAAATTAGGACATTCATAAATAATACAAACCCAATCTGTTTTACAAGATGCTAAACATCTCCAACATATTACATTGTCAGATTTTCTAAATTTAGCTAATTTGGGTGGGATAAAAAAGGTTCTGTATAGGAACTTCCAGGTATAAATGCTCCATTACTGAACTCAAGATGTGTGCTTAACAGAAAATAAAATTGTAGCTTTCTCCATCTGAGAATAATTTGGGGAACGGCCTTTAGATATGAAATTCCAATGTTTAGTATTTAAAGTATTCTTATATTTTATTAGGATATCATATAATTTGGACAAAATATTGTCAGTTTTAAAATTATTGAGCAACACTTCAAATAGAAAAAACATTAAAGAGGGTTGATCCACGAAAGATGAGTTTTTAATAATTCTGCATAAATCTTGTGCATAAGTCGGTATATTTTGTAATAATGACTAATCTTGTGATGCCAGATCAAATTATTTAATAAGATATTGAGTATCTAATGTATTTAGATCTTTTATACATTGTTGCCAACAATAGAAAAATGTAACTTCCCATTATTAAAAGTGTTGAATAGTAGTTTATCTGAAAAATTATTTGTGATTTTTAAGGAAATTAGTAGATCAAACCAAATTTTGATATCTTTATTAGAATTAATAAGTCTCCCAAAATTGTTGAAGATGAGGTCCAAAGAATTTACTTTTGTAGGTTTAGATATATTGTACTGTACTATGTTGCCTCACAGTAAGACGTTGTCCTGTTCGATTCTCAGCTAGAGTGTCTTCTGTGTGGAGACATGCATGAATGGGTGTACCTTCGTTGAAGGTTGTGCGTCAGGGCTGGCAACTCGGCACATAAAAATCTACTGCCAATCATTAGCAGACCAGAGTTCCCCTGTGGCGACCCCTAACCGAGAAAAGCTGAAAGACACAACATACTGTACTATATAGCAAACAAAAGACCAGAATTTATTAGAACAATTAAAGAGAGTTTAGTAAATAAAGTATTCTTATTTAACAATATAATGAGATGTACAGTTTTCCAATTGGAAGTGTAATTAGGATCAATCTAGTTTATAAGATATTTTAATAGTGATGCTCTAATGTATGTATCAATATCTGGGAAATGTATACCACCTTGATCCCATGTCCTAATTTGATGTGAATGAGCAGTTCTGTTTCTATTAGGGAATCATAAAAGCTTTATTAATAATTTATTTTTAATTAGTTTATTACCAGGGAGAGTGTTAAAGGGTATAGCAATGCATAACATTTTTGGTAAAAGTTTTAATCAACTGCAGCCTATCTTCAAAGGAAATTGACATATTATTCCATTTACCTATATGATTGTTTATTAAAGTTATGACATTTTTGTGTTATATTTCTATTGTATTTTCTATAGTATTGCACAAGTCTATGTCCAAATAATTCAGAGTACTTGTTTGTTCTTCAATAATATATTGATTAACAGATTGATTGTTTAACTTATTATTAAGTATGATGTGTTTAGATTTTTTTTTTAAGCGGAGACCAGAAGTTCCTTGAAAAAAGTAAATTATAAAGCCTAATTCATGTATATTGGTTTTGAGTTAGGTACAGTGAGCAAAATGTCATTAGCAAAAAAATGTTACTTTGGAACTATAATGATTATATATATTAATTCCCATAATCTTTGTATTATTTCTTATCAGGGTGGCAAAGAATTTAATGGCAAGTGCGAATAAAAAGCAATCTTGTTTGATACCTTTAGTTATGGGTATGTATTCTGATGTGAAAGGACCCAATTTGATATAAGCTAAGTTGTTCATGTAAATAGCTTTGAACATAGAAATAAAAGAAGAAGGAAATGCTAGCAATTTCATTATTCCAAAGACGTAGTCCCAGCTGACAGAACTGAAGGCCTTTTCTATATCTAAACTAACTAGGAAAGGTTTTTCATTCTCTCTGATTAAAAATTCTGTAAGAGTATGAATTCTTTTGATATTATCATGGGCATGTCTTTTGTAAATAAAACCTGATTGGTCATTGTTTATCATTTCTGAGAGTGGGACTTTTATTATGTCAACAAATATGGACATAAAAATCCTATAATCATTATTTAGAAAGGAAGTAGGTCTGTAAGAGTTACAAAGTTGTGGGTCTTTATTTGTTTTAAGAATGGGAGTAATCAGTAAGTATTTCTAGGATAGTGGAATAATGTTTTCAGTTTGTACTTCAGTCAAAGTTTTGTAAAGTAGAGACGTAATAGATGAAGGAAATAGTTTATACATTTTTATAATGATACCATCTGCAACAGGGGCTTTGTTAGGTTTAAAATTCTTAATTTAATCTTTATTGTAAAGCTTTTTCAGAGGCACTCTCCTGTTGAGACCTCCCTATAAAGATCCTACTCCACCATGGGATTTAAATCTGGTACTACAGGCCTTAATTCATTCCCCCACTAAGCCAGCAGCAAAATGTGATCTTAAATTTCTGACCTGGAAAACTATCTTTCTACTGGCCATTATCTCTGCTAGATGAATTTCAGAACTTCAAGAATTGCACTCTAAACCTTTGTACTTGATTTTTCATAGGGACAGAATAACATTACAAACCAGTCCTTCTTTCCTTCCTAAGGTGGTGTCAGAATCCAACATCAACCAATCCATTAATCTGCCTGTCTTCTTTCCAAAATTTGAAAACAAAGGAGAATATGTGTCACACTTGTTAGATGTTCAAAGACAGTTACATTTCTACTTACACAGGACAAAAGAAGTTAGAAAATCCGATCAACTATTTGTCTCCTTTGTGGATTCCAAATTAGGTAAATCAGTTACAAAGGTAAGCTTTACTGTGCTATTTGTTTTCTTGGTAACTTTGGCAAGATGGCTTATCAATTGTATATCTTTTGTCTACAATAAATTGGGTATCTCATTACCAAAACTGTTAACAGCCCACTCAACTAGATCCTTGACAACTTCATCAGTGTTGTTATCTAGGCATTCCATGGACGAAATAAGTGCAGCTTCAACTTGGGCTAATCTTCATACCTTTATTACTCATTACAGACTATATCTGGTCTCAAGGGGAAGACCAGCTTTTGGCTCAACAGTGCTCAGGAATATCCTTCCTTAAAGTTCACCTGGGATTTCAGGTAGCTGGGGACTCTGTCCCATTTGCTGAGAAATTAATGAAATTTGACAACATCAGATAAAAGAAGTTACGTAATCCACATAACATTCCATTTGTGTTGTCCATTTTCATTCTTCCTCAACTCCCTTTCCACAAACCCACAACCTTTTAACATTTTTTTTTCTGGAAGAATGAGAGTTTATAAGCACACCTCTAGTCCTTCTGTAGAGCTCCAGATAATAGCTTTCTATAACCAGAAATTTATAGTACTATTTCTTATTTATTCTAATCTAGCAAACAAGGTCTAAGGTATGTTAGGGGTTATGCATTATGTTTAAGGGAGAAGCTTTTGAGCTTTATGGTTACCACGAGCTATAGTAACAGATGAGTCTGATCTGAATGTTGGTTTCTGAACCAACTGTTGAGGAAGAATGAAAATGGACAACACAGATGGAACATTATGGTGAGTACATAACTTCTTTTTACACATTAAATTACATAACTTGCTTTATTGGTGTAGTAGGGCCATGTCTTTAAAAAAAAAGAATAGGTACCAGAAGTATTCCCCATGAATTGTTCCTAAGTGCACTTCTTTGATGTCAAGGCTGATATCACGATTCTGTGGCTGACCAACTTTTCATATGAGTGCAAACTTGTAGTTGTCATTAATTCCTCCATCCATCTTCCAAATTCTTCAGGAGGGATTATTACATACTAGTAAGTGATGCTTGCACTATGTCTTAAAACAAAATGCTAAGAAAAGCATGATTCTGTCTTGGAGAAAACTTAGCATCCCATGCACCTACCTTGTAAGTGACACCTCTTTGAGAGGTGACTCAGACATTATTGACCTGGGCACTTTCATTACAATGAATGATACTTTGATCACCATGTATATACTGTTGTTAGGAAATCCTTTATCTTGCCAGAGAAATCCCAAAGGTATTTCTTCCAGATCTAAGAAAACTATTATCTCTCTCTACTCTTTCCTCATTAGGCCTATAATAAAGTATTATATCCCCTTTGGTATATTCCTCCCAAAGCATACAAACCAGCTTGAGAGAACACAGTATTTCCTCACTAAGATAACCAAGAGAATGTATTCCTTAAGCTACCAAACTGCCTTAAAGCACTGTCTCATTTCTGTTTCCTACAAACTCATGAGAGGTGAACTATGCATAGCCTACAAAGCATCAAAAGATCCAGTCCTATGTGACCTCTTGCACATCTTCAAAATTAATAATACACTCAAGATCTGCTCAAGAGATCTAAGCATCCACAAAAATAGTACCTGTTGTGAGATAGATATATAGCCCAGAGAATCCCTCTTTTACCCAAAGACTTCCTTTCAGTGTAAAGCAAAGTATCTCCCGACCTTATGTAACCGTATGTAATCATAACCTGGATGAATGAATAAGTAATCATGAATACACACTGGATCTGGCCAGTCACGCTCTTACTGATAATTGTCCAAACTAAGTACAAATTTGTCATGTTTGTGGGTACCTACAATTTAAGGTATTGTATCTAGTTCACTAATGATCCTCTTGATCAACAGCCTTGTACTGACCTTTGAACCTATGTGTGCTTAAAAACACTGTGCCAAACTGAGTTTGTCTGGACCATTATCTGTGATATTGCTATTTGAAGATGATTTTTATGATACATCACTAATGTGTTCTGAGTAAACCAAGTAGTTCAGTTCCAAAGAAAATGATATATTTTATGAATTGATAGCTGTTTTTACACACAGCACATGTCCATTAGTTGGTCTTTCCTCTCTCTAGCTTCATTCATGGATGTAATACAAGTGCCTGAGTCCCAAGATCTCATAGATCATTGTCTCAAAGTCAGGAACACAGGAATTGTGGCACTCACACAGGCTACCATTCATAATTGAATTGCTTACATGTTTGAGCATTATGTGGCAGCCATGTGGATAGATTATGCTGCCACATCTCTACTTTAATACAGTAGCCAATAAAAGCAAATTAAGTGTGACAACTGTGGGGAAGAGGTGGAGTCAGTTTATGCAATTTAAGGTATTAGTCAGTGACTGGGACAGGATTTTAAGTTTAGGGAGTGGGAAGTGGGTTTTAAGGATGAGTGGGAGTAGAATTTAGGATTAGGGAGTGATCAATGTTTTAGGTTTATGGAGCAGGAGGGGCATTTATTTATTTATTTATTTATGTATTTACTTATTTATGTTAGTTTACATGTGTTTAAAGGGAATATCTAACTGGGCCAATGGCTCATTTTAGTGGAGGCTTGGGGAGAAAAGCTCCATAGGACAAAATTTACAAAAATGAAATAATGTTTAACAATAATCAATTTTTTAAAAACATTTTTAACAAGAACATATGTGAAAAGGGAGTATATAACAGTATACATAAAAGATAGTGTACAATTCATAATACATAATGCATAGTATAAAATTCAAATATATGAGTTGACATTAATAACACTTGAAAAAAAAATAATAATATCATGAAATATAGTTGCAAAAACAAAGAGTTACATGATATGAGTGACAGGGAAATAAAGAGAGGGTTGAAGGTGGATCAGGTTAAAAGAATAGGAGTAAAGCTGAATTAGACAGAGAGTCATAGCAAGAAAGTGTTAGAGGTAGAGAGACATTTTTTTAGCCTGGTTTGGTACAGGAGCAAAGCCAGTTGTTGGTAAGGTGTTTCTTTAGTAGTTGTTTGAATTTGGATGTGTTTGTAGTATTAAGCATAGCTTGTGGTAAGGAATTCCATAATTTAGATACTTGGTATGAGAATAGAGAATGTCTGGAGCTATTATTGGATTTGGTTACTTTTAGTAGGTTCTTGTTGGAGGACCTTTGTGATCAAGGGCAATAATAGGAAAGAACTAGGTGTTTGAGAGCAGAAGGGTAAGTAGATTACAAAGTTCAAGCCATTTTAGGAGGGGCAGAGCAGTGCAATGGTGTGATCTATGTGGGAGGTTCTATGTGGGAGGTTAGAGGCGAATCTTGCTATTTTATTATAACAGGACTCAGATTTGTTTAAAGCCTAGCTTGATGTGCACTTTTTGATAGTTATTGTAAGGTACTTGTCATATCTAAGGTTATTATCTATGGTCACACCCAGGAACTTATTCTGTTCCACTGGGTCTATTATAGTATTATTGGAGGAAGAAATGGTGAATGAAGGTGGGTGGTCTTCTAGTTTGTTACTGGTAAAGAGCATGAGGTTGATTATTGGGATTGAGAACAAGTTGTGAGTCAGAACAGTAGTTTTCAATGTCATTGAAGGCAATCTAAGTTGTTTGTAAAAGTGCAGGTATGGAGGGAGCTGAACAAATAAGGGTGGAGTCATCTTCATATTGTATGATGGTAGTGTTTTGAGTGGCAGAGAAGAGTTTATTGGTGAAAATAGTGAAAAGTAGTGGGCCAACTATGGATCCTTCTGGTATACCGACATTGACAATTAAAAGAGAAGATAGTTCATTATGCCATTTTACAGCCTGTTGACGGTCAGATAAATAACTTAGAAAGCAAGAGAGTTCAGACTGGGACAGGTTTAAGGAGTCTAACTTGTTCAGAAGTTTCTGATGGGAGACTGTATCAAAAGCTTTTGCTATGTCAAGAAAGACAGGACACATGGAGGCTAGAATATCTAAGCTGTTTGATAGAATTAACAAAACTGACAAGAGCAGTGGTAGTGCTATGCTTTGGCCTAAAACCATGCTGGGAAGAAGATAAAATATTATTGTTTAGCAGATATTGGAGTAATTGCGTATGTTTACATTTTTCCAGAATCTTTGCAGAAGGGGGAAGAGTGGGTATTGGCCTATAGTTATTATGTTCTATTGATGTGCCACCTTTATGTAGATGGATGATGTGAGAGATTGTCCATAGCTTTGGGATTTATTGTTCAGTAATGGATCAGTTAATTAGGACAGAGATTGGGAAAGAGATGACATCTGATGCTATTTTGAGGAATTCATTAGGAAGTTAGTCTACAGCGAATGAGGAGGGCTTAAGTTTCTACAGTAGCTTCTTAATGGTGCTAGTTTGGATAGATTTAATAGAGAAGGATTTGAAGGGGTCTATAGTCTGTGTAGGTAAGGATGGAGGGGTGTTACTGTTATTATGTACCAGGGATAGAATAGAGTTAATGAAGTAAGAGTTAAACTGGGAGGCAATACTATCAGTGGGCATTGTTAGTGGTTGGATCAGGAGTTGTGATCTGACCTGGTTTCAGGAGACTATTGATGGCTTCCCAGAATTTCCGAGGATTATTCTGGAGCTTATTTGTATAGTTGTGTAGTATACTCTTTTGTCATGTTTAATTTGTTTTTTGGCTAGGTTACACAATTGACAATAGCTAAGCAGAGTTGTTTCTTTTCAAGTGTGATGACAGTGGCATCAGGTTTTAGTCTCTTTGGTAGGCTATGGTATATGTTTGGATTTACTACAGCATTTTCTCAGTAGGGCTAGATTATTAAGAATATTGATGAATTTGTCATTAAAATTTTCTACAAGCTGGTCAAGGTGGAGGTGCTTGAGGCGGGACCAGTCACATTTTTGCAGTAGTGTCTTAAAGACTTCTGGTGAGAAATTTATTTTGTTACATACAAATATTTGTAAACTATGCTTTTAGGCAGATAGATACATTGTCTAATTAGGTCGGTGGCTCTGTGATTGCATAGGTTGTCAGGGAGACAACATGATTGGTAACAGAGGGAAGGTTTATTTGTTAGGGTCCAATCAAGTATAGATTGTTTTTTACTTGTCAACCCTGGTAGAAGATTGTATCACTTGGTAGAAGTGGTGGAGGTTGATAAAATTGGTTGGATTGTTGGAGGTGCAGGAGGACCAGTCTAGGTTAAAGTCCCCCATAATTATGGTTTCCTGACTGCATGTTGAGGCAACCTAGCAAAGGAGGTCTTCAATGGTGGATGGATTGTTGCCAGAGGGTATGTAAATTGCTATGAAAATTATACTTATTGGAGTTGATTTTAAGGTGAGTGGCAAGGATTTCAAAATTATTGGGGGAGGGTAGTTAGTTATTAGATGTTCCAGGCTGAAGTTATCTTTGTATATTATGGCTATGTTAGGAGAACATTGGCTGAGGGTTGCATGAAATTCATGGGTTTTGTTGAGTATGCTTCTTAGGTTCATATTTAGAATGAGGAGGTCTGTGATATTATATTGGAGGTCAATGATGTTGGGAGAGTTGGGTATTTGTTGTGCGATAGGAGGAACTGGATTGGGGTGTATGTCACCACTTAGGTATGGAGAAATAATATAGCTGGTTTGTGTAGTATGGGGTAGTGTTGTGAGAGGGTTGGTGGGGGAGTGTAAGAAGGTTACATGCTGATGGTGATATGATGTAAGATGGTAAGCTGTGATGAGTAGGGTACACAATATAGAAAGTTGGTGAATAACTGAGCTTGAGATAAAGTATTGTTTATTGGTACTTACTAGTAACGGTTGGGTGTTTTTTGTGTAGGGTAGAGTTAATTACTAGGTAATTATAACTGTGTAGTGATTGGATGATTTGTAAAGAGATGTATTTAGAGGTTAAGTATAAATGTGGAGGTAGTGGGTGGAATTTGGGTGCAGTGTAGGGGATTGGAGTGAGCCCGAGTGGAGCGAGGATGAACGGAGCAGGAATAGCCAATTCAAAGGTGAGCAGTAAAAAAAAAAATCTGTTTTTAAAAAAATCAGGCACTTGAAAAACCTGAACTATGGATTGCTTTCATAGGGTGACTTGAGTTAAAAAAGAAAATGTTATATAAAAGTAGGGGCTTGTTAGAAGTGACCCAAAATTTAGTAAGCTATGCAAACAGCAGTGAGACTACTGGGGTTTCCGCTGTTGAAATATCAGGTAATGCACTATATTGGCCAGATAAAAGAAGAAATCTCCAAAGATTGGGACTTTATTACAGTGAAACCATGTAAGTAATTAGAGGAGGAGACAGCAACCCAACTGCCAACCGAGGTGGTGTACTCTGCAGGGAATTAAGATGAATATAAAACAACATAGAAATACTTGGATGGTGATTTCTTTAGAACAGAAATGGGATCTGAGGCTCTGATTATTGCGGATAGCAGTTGTGGAGGTTGGTAATAAATGCATCTTTACTTTATCCAGCTAACAGATAAAGGCAATAAATTATACTGAAAATAAAACAGAAAAGAAAAATGGATATTGAGAGGAATGACAACAAAAAAATACACTGCAGTAAGTCTAGCGACAGCGTACAGTATGTTCAGTTAGTAAGGCGATGCAGTATCTGTAATTCTCAGTTAAAATAGAATAACTTCTTGTAATTACTTTCATTAATTCAAGTTGGGGGTAGAAATCACTGATAGGCATTGATGATAAACAAAAGACAACACTGCATACAGCCACAATATATCTACAATGCTAGTAAATACGCCGTAGAAAACTACATAAAGAAAAAAAACAACTAGTTCAACCAACATATATCAATATGCAGATAGGTATAGACAAATCTACTGCATGCAGCATAAGGTAGGTAGACTAGACTCCATTCTGTGGCATTAACACTAAGGCAAAGGTAGACCTTCAGCCCTGTTTGTTTTTGCTTTCAAATTCAACAAAAAATAAAAAGAAGTGGATTGTAGCAATGCTTACGACTGTCTACAATAGTGATAGAGCAGATGCAGAAAAAGATCTAGTATCCAGTCTACAATCTAGGGCAGTATATTACTGGAAGTAGAGTATAACGAGTTGACCTCCTGGCAAGACCCTGAGTTAAAAAAAATAAATGCTTTCATACACATAAGTTCAAAATAAAAGATAGCAAGGAATTTCAATTGCTTTTGGTAGTATATCTGTACTTAGCTAGCAGACAAAAATTCAACTGCACATTACAGTAAATAAACATTTACAGTTTGGTGAAGTAACAGGACTTACAAGAGAGAAATGGCATGCCTGGGAGACTGGACAGCAAGGGGAGTGATTTGAAAATAGGAGCCAAAATACAGGGGATATATATCAGCTTGTATTGGGGCAGAGAAGGAGGTGGAATAAGGATTTTGTGGAGTATGGATTAAGTGTGACATTAATAAGCGGCAAGTCAGATGTGAGCAGTAAAAAACAATCTGTTTATTCTCAAAAAAAAATCAGGTACTTGAAAAAAAATTGAATTATGGGCTGCTTTGCTAGAGTGACTTGAGGAAAAAAGGAAAATGTTATTTAAAAGTAGGGGCTTGTTAGAAGTCACCCAAAATTTAGTGAGCTAGACAAATGGCAGCGAGACTCCAGGGGTTTCTGCTATCGAAATATATTAGGTATTGCACTATATTAGGGGGGTAAAAGAATAAATCTCCAAAGATTGGGACTTAATTACATCAAACCTGTGTAAGTAATTGGAAGGGGGGACAGAAACCAGCTGCCAACTGAGGCGGTATGCTCTCTAGGGAATTGAGATTAACATAAAAAAACATATAGTTGTATGGTGATTTCTTTAGAACAGAAATGGGATACAGAGCTCTGATTATCATGGGTAGCAGCTTCAAAGGTTAGTAATCAGTGTATCTCTGCTTTATCCAGCTAACAGATTAAGGCACTATGTTATAAAATACTTGGATGGTGATTTCTTTAGAACAGAAGCAGGATCCAGAGCTCTGATTACCACAGGTAGCAGCTGCAGAGGTTGGTAATCAGGTATCTTTGTTTTATCCATTTATCCAGCTAACAGATTAAGGTACTAAGTTATAAGATACTTGGATGGTGATTGAAACAGAAATGGGATTCGGAGCTCTGATTATTGCAGGTAGCAACTGCGGAGGTTGGTAATAAGTGTATTCTTGCTTTATCTAGGTAACTGATTAAGCCACTAAGTTATAAAATACTTAGTGCTAGGGATCAGAAGTGGAGTTTTAGGCTTAAGGACCAATCTTGGACTTTAGGCTTAGGAAGCAGGAAAGGTGTAACACAGTTAGGTTTAGGGACCAAGTGGGAGTCTTCAGGTGAGAGTTAGGGATCTAGTAGGGCTGTGCAGTTTAATAGGAATGGGTGGCTGGAGAGCTGAGTAATTAATTAGGATCAGCTTAATGGGAGTTAGTGTATTTGCCTGTTAGACCATGTGGCAGTGACCAAGTGTGTTCCAAGCAACTAGAATGCAAGCATTTGTATTAGGCCCTTCTTGCATATGCCATATTTTTAATTTCTTAGACTAGTAAGTCCTTTGTGAATCAAAATTCTTTGTGAGATGGGTTATAGAACCACTGAAATTAGTTCATTGAAATTACTTCATTTGCATACTACATCCAAGTACAATAATAGGAAAGCCTCACAATGCTTGCATTTTAAATTCCTTAATCCAACATTATAAATTCCTTAATCCAGCATTCACTTGTTTGTATATATTATAGAGTAACAGCACACCAGCATATGTAATTTTGTAAATCTGTATGAACCTTCCTCTTCTATTTCTGTGTTTATGCCCTTGGCCTAAATCATGGCTGAAGGGGGTCTCTAGAACAGGCTAAATAAATGTTATCATATAAATAGAAAATAAACTATCTTCAGTAGATAAGTTACAGAATATAGTATGGCAATATGTGATGAGTGTACTATACATGTTTTGTATGATTCATTCAGTTATAAAGTTAGACATTGCATTTTAAGTGTAGCTAGGGTACAGTTAAAGTTAAGTTGTAGTATAGAAATGGATATGTGCACTTTTACAGTAGTCCTCCTACATGACCAAACTGTGGTTTTTCATTTTAATGTGAGAAAAAATGGTCGCATTTCAGATACTTTTATTGCATGACATCTAAAAGTATCTCTACATTCATGCCAACAGACTGATGCCAGAGCATGAATATCAGAAGATCAAATAGTAATAAAGCAAAATGCAGCAGGAAAGATCTGAAAAGGGCATCATACAGGATTCACATTTGTACAATTAATTCATTCAGTCATCAGATTTGATAGGGGTGGCACAATTAAAAATAATCCATTGTAAGTTGCAATTACATTATGTTGTCTGAAAATAAGATTTTTCATGAGAACTGCTTAGTTATGAAAATTAGTACACAGAGATACATTAAAACAACTTGTGGCAATCCATGTAAAATAAATCACAACTGATTTATGAAATATCCCAGAGAAAGGAAATTCAAAATGAAACTTGCAGCATTTAGGTTTAAGAACAAACGCAACCTCAAAAGGATTTTATGTCAGGCCAGTGATGCAAGAGTGAAACAAGATGGTGATTTTGGCACCTATCCTTGTGACAACTGTAATTTCTGCAATTACATTAACACTTCAGATACTTTTATACATCCAGATACCGATAGGAAATATGAGTTTAGAGCCCATGCCGACTGTCAGAGCTCCAATGTAGTTTATTTGGCTTCTTGCATGACATGCCAATCGTTTTATATAGGTAAAACTAATCAGACTCTTAAAGAGAGGATGATGGAGCACCTCTATAGCATTAGAATCAAGTATGATAAAAATGCATTATCTAAACACATTAATATAGCAGGTGATGAACATCACTTTAAATTCATGGTGATTGATAAAATAACCCCTAACATACTTGAAAGTGATATCAGAAATAATACAGAAAGCAAGGAAGCCAAATGGATTTTGAGATTGAGAGCTGATAGAGGCAAGGGTCTCAATGAAAGAGCTTCAATAAAACCCATCTTGAAAAAAAGGAAATTGTCGGTTGCCACTAACTGATTATATAAGCTTAGATACCTGATCTACCAGAGTATTGTTGATCTTTCATATAGATTTTTTCATTGCACAGGGGAATTTTTGACTGCTGTATATTGATTATGGTATTTTGCTTACCAGTTTCCCTCTCTTTGTTTGTTTGATTATTTTTCATGCCTATAGGAGTCCATTCATCAGCAAGTCCTTGCCGATGTGTTGGGTGAATGCTGGTTTGTTTGTATCTCTTGATGGTTAGACGGGGTATTTTTGTGTCTGGGACTATTTCAGCTCCTGTTGAACCCGTGAAATGGTTTGACATTGTGTACTGGGATAGAGACTTTTTCTCTGTTATATGTCTATAAAGGGATCAGTTAAGTATGATGTGGTCACTTTATACATACGTTATGTTATACTGTAGATTATCCATTAGACATATGGGTATTATATGTATTTTGGCGATGCTAGGCCAGATAGCCACGACATTTGCATATTTTTTGGGTAAATGCCTTACACAGCACCTGGCATTAAATATATTAAATATTTATTATTTATTTGCTTTTTTGATTATTCCATATATATATATTTTTGAGTTTTTATAATTAATATATTTATAGTTTATATATCTGCTGTTGTTGATTGTTTTTGCAGTAGAAGAAACGTTGCAACAGCAATGAGGTCTTCTATATGTCCAGTTTAATTAAGCAATGCTTTTGATTTGCTATGTGCGCATATATATTATTGTTTTGTATACTAAATTTCTTGCAAGTCCTACTAGATAGACTGTCATATAATATTTCTTTGTTATTATTTATTTTTTATTTATTTTTCTTTATATTGTGAGCATATATATTCCCATATAGTTTACATACCAACAGATTTAACACCATTGGATTCATTCTCCTGGGGCACAGGTTCAATTGTCATTGATATGTGGTGTGAGATTTTAATTGTGATCTTGATCTAGCTTTGCTATTTGCTTGCCCAATATCTTCTTCTAGAGGAGTTTGTTTGATTATTTTGACTGGTTTGTCATGCTTATGTACCTAAGGTGAAGGTTGGTGTTTATACCCTCTAGCCCTGATTGATCCCATGCAGACATGGTCTTTATTTTGTGGCTCCTAGTAGTCAATGTGACATAGGAGTCTATTACTCAATGTTAGTTCAATGTTTTGTACAAGAGCACCATGATTACATACATGGTTAGTTGGCATGTTGTTTACCCACCTGGCATAGAAGCAGTGGCGGCTGGTGACTTCAAATTAAAGGGGGTCTGCAGGAGATAGCTGAATGGGTGGGGCCAATTGGAAGGAGTGTGGCCAACTAGAAAGGGGTGTGGCTATGCTCAAAACCACAACAACAGGAACTTTAATTAAATATGTTGCCCTTGGTGCCAAACCGTCATTGTGAGAGTTCAATGCATTGGCTACATGACAACTTACTTAATATCTAGATGCAAACACAAAGGTTGTGAGGCATGAAAAAAAATAGTTTTTAAATACATTACTGGAATGCCAGTCAAAAGCAGTTCTAATTATAATTTATATTCAGCTTTATAAAATTACAAAGTAACATGGTGAAAGTAGCAATCTCTGTGATACCCCCACTTGTAAAAATATTTATCAAAAAGACCTGCTGCCTGACAACAACTATCTACTTATTTCATGGGGAAGACATGATCAAAGTAAAAAATGAACAGCAAACAAGAAACAAGCTCAAGATAAATTGCTTAAAGGATTACTGCACAAGTTATGGACCACACATGATAGATTGGCATTCTGTTTAGTTTATGGGTAAAGCCTGCAAAGATGACTGCAAGTCTCCAACAAATGTAATGAGCTTTTGAAAATACTGTAATCCTGTCCTTTATTACACATACTGTCATATGTATTTCAATACCTAAGGATTATACTTTATCTAGTTATGTAAATATTCTCTGAATGGCAACAACAAAAAGGCTTTCAATGTTGGTAATTCTTTAACAGTATGCTTATTAAAGCTTACTTGCATCTTACAATCTCTGACAAGCTTACCTGATTGTCATTAAAGCATTGCTACTTAAACACAGAGCAACAGGGCACTGCAACAGCATGCAATTTCTGAATAATAAGAAGCATAAATCAACAGTATAAAAATATGATAGAAAACCAGAACATTCTGCAAAATCAAGGACAGATGAAAAGCCATGGTTGTACTTGTGGTCTACCTTGGATGGGGGAATACTCTGCACACTTACACTGCATAACTGCTCCTTGCCTTGCTTGGACACATCCAGAGTCACTACATGGGGGAGTGGGGTGCAACAAGTATGTCACAATTTGAAATTTTTCTGGCTGATGGTGTTGGCTCTGACACTCATACCTCTCAACCTCAGAGCAAGAAATCTAGACAAAGCCATACACAGAAGTGGGACACAGGCCCAAAAATAAGAACAATTTTTAAATATTGCTCTTATAAACTTAGAAAGATAATAGAATAGTAGTAGGTCTTGCATTAGTATGAATTTTCTGAAGGGTATGAACTCTGAAACTCAAATGTCTGCCATTATTTTCTAACTTCAATCTTTAATGATTTGCCACTAATTTGCCAGAAAACCACAATTTTATGAAAAATGGACCAAAAATATATGGCAGAAATCTGGACATTCTGCGAAAATCTGTACAGTTGAGCGGTATGAGTTCAGACCCAAGGGTTTAAGTGACTTTACCAGCCAAAGCACATATCTGGAAAAGGCTGTCTGCACTGGAATGTTTGGCCACACTTTTATTTTCTACTGTAGAAGTAAGATTTACAGAGCAGCAGCAGAGAATAAACACATTCTTGCATAGAGGTGTCATGATAAATAAAGAGAGTAAGCTATGTTACTGTTATCATAAAAGAAAGTAGGTAAGCAAGGTTAGCTTTGAGCTAGTGTTTCAGTAGAGAGGCTGCAAAAAGCTATTTCAAGATCCAATAGTTCTTTTCTTTGTTGTGGATTATCCACTTTAAGAGGGCATGAACTGTGATTAGCATAATGCCTAACAAAGGGACTTCCCATTTTATGCCAAGACAGTCTTTAACCACTAATTGATATATGATGTACTGACTTCACTCTGGCTGTTGAAGCTGCACCAGTGGCTTCTGCCTTCTTTCGATTTTGGTCATATCACTGATGATCATTCCACAGAAGGAATTGTACTTTGTAAAACTCAGAATGTACTGATTTTGTGGCTGCACTCCCCTTGTTATATTTAGCCATGATGTTGCCCACTTTATAGTTAGACGTAAACACCTAGAAAGCAAAAATTTCATAAAGCAAAATGTGCTCAATCAAATCTGTGACAGTCTGCATTGACATGATTACTGATTACATGACTGATTCCTTACCCCCTTTCATAGTGTAGTATTACCGCATCCTTATTTCCCACCTGCATGGAATGTATTATCATAGCACCTATATGCAATAAGGTGAAGGTGTTTAGTCTCTGCTATTGCTCTATAAAATCTATTACTGCAACTTATGACATAACATTTGTGTTTATTGCTTGCATCTTTCTCACAATGGCTATGCAGTATTGTTAGTATTTGTATAATGCTATGTTTTGTATATTGTTGTCTGCTGTCATTTGCCATATGGCCCAACATTTGCTGAAAAGGGTCTTGCACCAGCTCGCTAACCTGGTTAACAAACAATAAATAAAAATAAAAGAATGTGTATATCTTTACCTGCATCTTTCTCTTCAACTAAATAATCCACAACTCTGCAGCGCTGTCACACAATGAGGATACCAAAATTCAGCAAAAATTTCATAATAATGGCAATAAAATACCAATACTTTATTAAAACCCAACATGCCTGGGTGAGCACTTTCATCTAATAGCACAAAGACTTCATCAGAACCACACGAGAATGACATGTATCCTTAATATAGGAAATTAAAAACAATTAAATAATTAGACAACCATTAATAGCTTAACAGCCATATAAAAAGTCACATTCAGTGAGATTACCCCCTACAAATCTCAAGTGAAAATAAAAATGCTGTAAAAAAAGCCATCACTTATTCATACAATCTCAGTTTTAACACACTCAGTACTAAAGTGTTCTCATTTAAACCAGGGGGGTCCATAGAATTAAGGCGAAGTTGCCATAACAGTTCTTTTACTTCTAAAATTGTTTCTAAAGGGCCACCCTGTGGAGAATTGAGCAGCTTTTCTATTACAGCAAACTTAAAAGAAACAAATTGTTTACAACTGAGCATGTGTTTATACAGCAAATTATTACCATTACACTTTTTAATGTTGTTAAAGTGCTCATAATTACTTCTTTTAAACACACTCTCAGTTTGTCCAACATAAAATGAAGAACAAGTAAAACAGACTGCAATGTAAATGACTCTGCTAGAGTTGCAGTCACATCTATCTGCTAACTTAATTTTACTATCTATAGATCCAACTGATATAACCGTAGACTCTAAAATGGAACTACACGGGTTATAGCAGCCACACTTCCTTATCCCATTATTTCTATGTGTAAACAATGGCTTAGATGGTGCCTCAAAATATTGTTTTAATTTTTTACCTTTCTTGAAAACAAAACTCTCTATCTGACTTATAAATGTCCCAAAACTTGGTGATCATTTGTATAACTTGGGCTATAGAAGAGTGGTATTCCAGTACTATACTTCTGGACCTATCGTTTGAGTCCTTTGCTGAATCAACTACAGCTGAACAACCTAAAATAAGTTGAAAACAACCGCTTCTATTTTCACACACCTCATTCCTAATACTCAACACAAAATCAGGGTGATAGCCTAACCTCTCTCAGAAAAATTCTTAGCTTGGAAATCGCATTCAAACCTAAACACCTGGTCATCTGAAATCATCCTGGATAATCAAACAAACTGACCTTTGACCAGGGACTTCTGATGCATAGGATGGGAACTATTGAAATGCAAATACATGTTTGAAAACATAGATTTCCTGTAGATGTTAGAATGAAAAGTCCCATCAAGCCAGTTTATATAAACGTCCAAATAATTTCACTTCATTTAAAGACATTGTATAAGTGAATCTTAAAAGGATGTCGAAGTATAAAATAATGAAAATTTGTAGCCGCTCAAAATATTCCAAATTAAAGAAAAAAACAACATCATCCAAAACCGAGAGTAGTAAACCTAACACTTTTCAAACTCTGAACGAAACAAAATTTGTTGTTCCCACCATTACATAATTAAACTGGCAAATATGGGGGCACAAACAGTCCCCATGGCAGCAACACCACACTTCTGTCTATAAAATTCAACATCAAAGCATAAAAAATTGCATTTCAAAACAAACTCCATGAGTCTAACAAATTCATGTTTCACATAACAGCTCTGGAATTGTTAATACATCTGTTGTTGCTGCCGGTTCACAAAATGGTTCAGCAGTTAACACCCATAGACTAAATCAAGTTATACTATTTCAGTCAGTGATGTCCCAACTAAAATCTGTCTGGTAAGGTGTGGCACCTACCTCAGTTTATCGCCTTCAGTTCACGAAGAAGAAAGTAACTCTTTCTTTTCCTCTATTTGCCTGCAAATGCAAGCCGAAAAAAATAAAGTTGCTGTTTGTTTGCTTCTTTCAGACTTTCACCGACCAAGAACCAATGACAACGCCAGTATCCACTATCAATCGATCCTCAACCTGTAGTCTTTCTAACTCCTAAGGCAAAACAAGTACAGTACTACCCTGCTAGTGCTACTGATTTGGTTCTCACTCTTTTTTGAGACGAGAGTGAGAACCAATCAGTAGCAATCCAGCCGTCCACATCACGTAGGTGCTTGCGGACATGGCAGTCCAAACCCCCTTCTAATTTACTGCACGGTTAAACCACATAGACGTCTGGGCATCACACTGATGCATTTTCTTTAATCTGGACTGCCTTTACAGCAGTCAGATAGTAAGATACATTCTAAAAAAAAAAAAATGGAAATGGACGAGCATGCGCAGTTTGCAGACTCGCTCAGAAGAAGCACATGTGCTATAAGTACAAACAAAATATTTACTTTTTTTTTTTATTACGTGTTAGTACACTTCTATCTTTTTCCTGGAAGGGCTGCAGTCCCACAGTCCAATAGCATGAGCCGCCCCTGCATAGAAGCTTGATTTTGCATACTGACCCTTAATTATGATTGTTGTTAGTGCAGTATGATGGGTAATAGAATATCTTTACTACAGTTTCGTTCATTCATCTATGAGTACAATTATATATTTATTCAATGATATGTACTTTATTGTCTGTCTCAGCAAGCCTGCGCAACTTTGTATTTACTTAATTTTAAGGAAGGTCAGATTCCCCGAATAATATAGGTGTGGAGCATTTTACCGTGAGTCTTTGCACTCTTGCTAGTTACCAGTGGTGTCATTGATTTTGATGCCAACAAGTAGGCAATATTATTGTACTTGTTGGCTTAGGATATTTATGCCAACATAATATGTTATGCTGTTAGGTATTTTCTGTATGTTTTATACATTTTTATAGTATTAATACGATGTATGCATAAACACGAGGGTTTCATTAAGAGACTTTTACACTTTTGACGTTACATTTGGGTGCCACTTTTTTGTTAACAGAGGCTTACTCTTAATATATTTTTTTACATCGTTATGCCAAGACTAGTTCCCAATAAGCTGAGTCACTATATGACATAATTAGTTTACCTTTGAAGTGTTTGAATATATGTGTTTGTTTTTATATATGATTATTACAGGATTCATAGCACACATGTTGTTTAAGCATTTCTCATTATCATAGATGTGCTTAGAGATGTACTTGTTTTATTTTAACTGTTTTTAGAGGGATTTTGCCATGAATCAGTTAACTGTTATTGTTGTCAGACTATCACCAAGATGCCCATTCATTTATTTTTACTTATAGATAACTAGTCATATTTTTCCATGCACTTTTCAAGTTGAAGTTGCCGTTAGGGCTATCTTGATGCAGACATGTATATATATAATAAGAGGTGTACATGGAATGATTTTTTACCTCTTGCATTTATTGTAACTAATGCTAAGTTTCATATATATGACTCTCCATCTGTATTTTTATACTAATATAATAAAAATGAACTGGAAGCAGTGGTAGTTAAAAGAATCAGATTCCACCTTTATCCCAAGTACATAAAATCAGGTTTAGCGCTTTCGTCTTGTTATAAAAAAGACATCATCAGACCCTTTGTTTCTTCCCTTAAACACAGTTAAATACTAAAACTTACGTCATAACAATAAGAACACACCCTCAAGAATCACTGTTAAGTGTTCCAGCTGATATTTAAAAACATATACTACCCTAATACTTGAATTAACATAAACATTTCATACATATTACCCTGCATTTTTAAAAAAAAACTACATAAATCACATCCATAGTAAATGATATGTTGTAACTAAACTTTCCTCGATTTACATCTCAATTCACTAACAATAGAAATGTTCTCATTTAGCTCAGGGGGGGTTGTGGCATTCATCCTTAACTGCCACAACATTTCCAAATGCTATAATTTATTCTTCCAATCCCCTGGGTATACCTGGATAGACAGCTGTTCCACTACAAAAAATGTGAATTTTATAAAATTCTTACATATCATATAATGTCTTGCTAATGCACTTTTATTATCACCTTTAGAAATACTATAAACATGTTGATATATTCTTTTATTAAGTGCATTGTTGGTTTTTCCAATGTAAAACGCCTCACAGGTGTTACATACTGCAAAATAAACAATTTTATCTGAAAGACAATTGAATTTCCCATCTTTTACATACCTCTGAATATTTTCTCTTAGATGCCCATTATAGTTCGTGTTGATAAAACTACACTGATTACACCTTCCACAACCCATGGTTATTGGAAATGTGTTGTGATCTTGATTAATGGGTCTTTCTAGAATGTTTTTCATGTTATTTTTCTTTTTATAAATACATTTTGGAGTATGACTGCCCATCTTTTTCATACTCTCTTCACAACTCAATATGTGTCATAGGTACAGACAGATCCAATTCATAAACAGATGAATATTAATGATGATAGATTATTTTTTGTTACTAAATATTCTCTTTTTTCTGGCATTTTAAGTAACATTGTCAATTTCTTATGGCCTATTGTTCATGAAAATGAGGAGATTGGTCATCTTTTTCCTGAACATGTTTCCTTTTCATATGGCAGATATGCCAATCTTAAGGAAATTCTTAAACCTAGACATTTGTTAAGTGATGTTTCTTTGTTGGATTCTGGTATTCAATATGGTATGTCTAAATGTGGTAAATGTAAGATATGTGTTAGAGTGAAAAACCTATCAGGTTGTACCATTAATGGGGTAAAATATTTTGCAGAAAATAACTTCAATTGCAGTTCCTGTGGTGTAGTTTATATTATTGGTTGTGATTGTGCTTTGCCAAAATATTATATAGGTCAGACGAAACGCCAATTAAAAATACGTGTATTAGAACATATTGGCGATGTTCGTAATGCTAGGATAGATAGCCCTATATTTGAACATTTCCATACAGTACATAATGGGTCTATTGACTCATTATTTTTTTGTGCTTTAGCCAAACCTAATGTACGTTATGGAGGTAATTTTCAGCAGAGTTTATTAAATCTAGAAAGCAGATTTATTTTAAAATATGGTACTCTCAAACCTAAAGGTTTGAATTTGGAAGTGAATTTGAATATTTATTAATGAAAATACTTAGTATCAACTTCTTTGTATTTTGCAATCAATAACTTCATGCATTCTAATTTTCTAATTTTCTATCAGTGTTGTTTTTATATCTGCATAAAATCTGTCTGTATAATGCTTAGTAAAGGTATGCACTGAAGACCAAGTATCAGCTTCAAGGATGGACTTGGTGTCCAGCCTCTTGAAGAAGACAACAGAAGAGGCAACAGCCCTAGTGAAATGAGCTCTAACAGAAGTAGACAGAGATTTGCCATGAAAAGAATAACAGAAGGAAATGGCCTTAGATATCCAGGAGGAGATGGTTTGCTTAGAAACAGCCAAACCCAAAGACCTAGGATGAAAGGAAACAAAAAGCCGATCAGACTTATGAATAGCCCTAGTTTTATCCAAATAGTACCTGAGCTGTCTATGGAAATACAGCAGGACCCTCTCACTAGCAGATTGAGAAGAAGGAGAAAAAAGGAAAGGAGTTGTACTGACTGATTCAATGACAGCTCATTTACTTCCTCGGGCATAAAAGAAGGAATAGTACAAAGGGACAGCCTGTCCCTGTGAAAAAACGGAGGAATGGCCATACATGGAGCTCAGAAACCCTACTAGCAGAAGTAAGAGCCAGCAACAAAACAGTCTTCCAGGTACAATGTTGCAAATAACCAGAATTTGCAGGCTGAAAAGAAATTTGAGCCAAATCTTCCAAACAAAACTAAGCTCCTAAGGAGGAGGAATAGGTTTTCCTGGAGGGCTAATATGCAGAATGCCTTTAAGAAATTGTTTGACATCAAAACAAAAAGTCAAAGCAGGATTCAAGGGCAGACAAGCAGAAATGTCTGAATAATGGCCTTCACAGAAGAATAGGCCAAGCCAGACTAGAGCACAAACACAAATAAGAGAAGACCAGATGGACCCCCACTGATAAAACAGTCCTGGTTATGGTCCATGGCACCAGACTGAAAATCTTTTACATTTGGATATATAAGATTTTCTGGTTGAGGGTTCCTTACTTCCTGTAAAACCTGAGCACATTCTCAGAAAACAGGTGTCTGAAAGGAATCAAAACCGTCACCCACAATGTCAGTTGCAGAGTAGACACGTGGGGATGGAAGAGAGACCCCTTGTCCTGTTTGAGGAGATCCAACCAGTGAGGTAACTTGTGGTGATTACCCCTGGTCAGATGAATTAAGAGATGGAGCCAGTGCTGTATCAGCCAAAAGGGAATTGCTAGCAAGATTTTGGGTAGTCCAGCTAAATCTTCTGCAGGAATGTTGGAAGTAGAGGAAGATTAGGTAAAGCATAAAGAAACTACCCCTTCAAAAGAAAGGAAAGGGCATCTGTTTTCTTCCTCTACTTCCATGGCATTCTGGAACAGAAGAGAGGAAGCTGCCTGTTGAGAGGGTAGGCAAAAAGATCTGCCTGTGATATACCTTGGCATTGGGCAATGTCCAGAAACACATTTACGTGGAGCATCCAGTCATGGGGCTGTGTTTTGGACCTGTTCAGAGAGTCTGCCACTAGATTGTGCTCTGAAGAAATGTATATTGCCTGAAGAGTTAATTTATAACTAAGAACCACTTCCCAAGTCTGAAGCAGCATCCTACTATGGAGGTAAGATTTTGTGCCTCCCTGGATGTTGACATACCACATCACTATAGTGTTGCCTGGGCTCACTTTCTAGGGACCTGTGGAGAACATGGAATGAAAATCCTGAAGGGTCAGAATCACAGCTCTTACAGCTCTCAGTTCTTTAATGTTGATATTGTCTGTCTTCTGATGGCAATGCCAAAGACCCTGAACCTTCAGGTGACCAAGAGAAGCCTCCCACCCCTTGTCTGAGGCATTGGTGAACAGGTCTTGAGAAGGGACTTGAGGCTAAAAGGGGAGTATTGGGTTGAGAGTGAACTGTTGAATCCACCACTCAAATTTCTTCTTGATACAGGGAAGGAGATGTGCACTGACATTCAGAGGGTGATGATGCTGCAGCCAACCTGACTTGAGGTACCATTGAAATTCTACATATGCAGTCTGGCATCGGAATGGAAGATGCCATGAATCTCAGGACCCAAAGAAACTCCCTGGCTGGCATGGCAGTCAGAGAAAGAAGAGAATGAAGTAAGGCTGTCAACAAAAATACCTTTGGAGGCTGAAGAGAGAGGCCAACATTGGTACCATCTGAATCCTGCATTCCAGATACACATGATCCTGAGATGGAGTCAGGATGGAGTTTTGGAAGTTGATAGTAAAGCCTAGACTTTGAAGAAGAGAGATGGTGAACTGAAGACCCTGTCACAATTGACTGGGAGAAAGCACCTGAATAAATAGGCTGTCTATATAAGGAAATATATGAATGCCTTGAAACCTGCAGAAGGCATTCACAGCAGCCAGGAATTTTGCAAATACTCTTGGGGCAATATGGAGACAAAAAGACAAAGCAGAAAACTGAAAATGAGAGGAAAAGACAATGAAATTAAAAACTTCCTGAAGAGAGGGTGAGATGAAGGTAAGCACCTTTCAAATCCAATGACACCAGAAAAGCTGAGGTAATGAAAAATGAAACAGCGTTTGAAGACTAAGCATCCAAAAAGAAGGGATTTTGAGAAAGGTGTTGAGCCAGAAGAGATTCAAAATAGGTATCCAAGTACTCTCCTTTTGAGGAAACAGGGACATCCTGGAATAAAAACCCCTTCCCATTTGGGAAGGGGAGGCAGGTTGAGTGGTTCCTTGGTTCAACAGGAACCCTAGAATCTCTGGGAAATGAGGAAGTTGCTCTAGAGGAGGTTGAGGAATCCCTGAAAAAGGAGGAAAAGATTTCCATACCATGAAGTAACCTGATAGATGATAGAAAGAACCCAAGCAACTAAAGTGATGAGATGCCAGTTTGGAAGGCAAAGGGAGAGCCAAAGTGGCATAGGAACCAGGTCTAAAAGAAAGGGGGAGTGAATTGTCAAAGAGAAACAGGCTTATCAGATAAAGTAAGCTTCTGGGCCACAGAAATCTGAGGATCCTTAGTAGAGGGGGGCGATCTCTCACCCTTCCTGTCCTTATAAGCCTGGCAGGGTTGTCTGTGAAAAAAAGCAGACCTAGAATGATAATTCCTCTGGAACTTAGAGATAGGAAAGGTAAAAGTAAGTTTAATGTCTTGCAAGGCTTTGCCTTTCCCTTGAAGAGACTTAAACATGTCAGCAGAAGCAGTCCCAAATTGATGTGTATTATCCAAAGGAGCATTTGACAACTTGGCCTTAATATCTCAGGTAAAGATGAAAGATAAAGCCTATAATAATGCCTCATGACAAACCCAAAAGCTGCAGCCCTGGAAGAGGCATCAGCAGCATCATAGCTACACTTAATATAGTGGCAAACCACTTGAGAAGCATAACCTAAAAAAGATAAGGCAGAGTATTTGCCATCAGACTCAGAGAGGACAGAGATAACATGAAAAGCCTGTGCAATCAAGGCCAAAGCATATCTGGTCATGTGGGTCTGGTTATTAAGAGCCATAAAGGCCTAAGTAGAAGCAGTGTAAACTTTCCTGCCAATCCTCCCCATTGCCCTACTATCCTTATTAGAAGGCAAACGTTTGGAAGAGGGAAAAAGTTTAGAAGGTTTGTCAGAAGAGACTGACACCCCAGCAGGATCTGCAGAAGGACATTTAAATAAAAATAGACAATCCTCAGGAACCTTACAGAGCCTATTAGGTTTCTTAGGAGCAGCAGGCCTAGAATCAGAACACTTGGAAGCTGCAATGAAAGTATCTAACAAGGAAACCAACACAAGAAGAACTGCACATGGTTTAGAAGTATCCACCTGAAGCAACTCATAAAAAAACTACAGGGTACTTATCTGGTGTTGCTAAAAATTCAGTACAGCCAGTGGTGGCTCGTGCTATTGGACTGCAGCCCTGCCAGCTGTACAAAACAGGAAAAAAAAAACAATAAAAAAATTAACAAGTTCCAAAACTCAAATCTGGACTGTTGATCAAAAAGTCCAGATTAGGAAAGAAGGCAGCAGTCTACAGATGCCCCAGAAGTCTATGTGGTTACAACTGCATAGACTGAAAGGGATCAGACTGAAAGGTCTGCAGTCTGTGCATGCTTAGAACAAAGGCTTGAGGCTGGATTCAGTGCAAGCATGCATGCAATCAGAAACAGGAGCTTCTGCTGCAATGGATTCGTTCCCAGGGACGATCAGAAACAGGAGCTGCTGCTGTAATGGATTCTTTCCCCGGGGATGATCAGAAACAGGAGCTGCTGCTTTGACTTTGCTGTTATGCAGGTACTGCTTTTGCAGTTAGGAACTGAAACAGACTGAATACTTTGCTGCTTTAGTTAGTAACTGAAACTGACTTTGCTGCTTTGCTTTTGAAGTGTATTGTGGACTAATTACTTTTCTTTTTAGAGGAACAGGACTTTGCTGCTGTTATGCAGGTACTGCTTTTGCAGTTAGGGACCGAATACTTTGCTACTTTAGTTAGGAACTGCAATGGACTTTGCTGCTTTGCTTTCGAAATGTATTGCAAATTGAATACTTTGCTTTTTTAGAGGAATGGGACTTTGCTGCTGTTATGCAGGTACTGCTTTTACTGCTAGTAACTGAAACAGACTTTGCTTTTTAGAGGAAACAGGGTGTGTGTGTGGAACAGGAATTTGCTGCTGTTATGCAGGTACTGCTTTTGCAGTTAGGGACTGAATACTCTGCTGCTTAATTAGGAACTGCAACAGACTGCTTTTGAAATGTAATGCAGACTGAATACTTTACTTTTTAGCTGCTGTTATGCAGGTACTGCATTTGCAGTTGGTAACTGAAACAGACTTTACTTTTTAGAGGAACAGGAGTGTGTGTTAATAATTGAAATGGACTTTGATTTTTAGAGGAATAGGAGAGAGTGTGTGTGTGTGTGTGTGTGTGTGTGTGTGTGTGTGTGTGTGTGTGTGTGTGTGTGTGTGTGTGCGTGTAATGCCTCAGGCAATTATAACTGGTGGCTAGAGAGTAACCCAGGCTCAAACCCTGAGCCTTGGGTCCAGGTAGCAAGAGCTTGAATTCCCTACCCACCACCACATGTGAAAAGTGTTCAGATTTTTGCCTCATATTTTTATTCTGTTCCTCATAAAATCTGTGGTTTTCTGTATTTTAAATTAAATAAATAAAGACAGACATTTGAATTTCAGACTTCATATTCTTCAGAAAGTACGTGATAACACAAATTATTTTATTCTAGCAATTTTCTAAGTTTATAAGATCAATATTTGAAATTTCTCCCTATTGTTGGGGCAGTATTCCCCCATTATTGGCTTTGTCCAGGATTTTGTGCTAAGAGGTTGAGAGCTATGGTGAAAACTGAATTCACTTCATTTCAGTTTCAGTCTTTCTGTCTTTTAAGAAAGAGCTGATTTGGCATAGCGGTATGTTGCTCTGACTGTTGTACACAGGGTCCTAGGTTCAAGACTTGGCAGTGAAATGCATGGTGGTAGCACCTTATTTTAATCTAACAACTTTCCAAGATTATACAAGCAATGTTTAATATGTGTCCCTGTTTTTTGGGCTTTTGCACCCCCCCACACACACACAATACATTTTGGCTTTTTCCAGCTTTCTTGTGTTCATGTGCTGCAAAGTTGAGAGATACAGTTGAGTGTCAAGTGGATTTTATAAGAAGCTAAGATTTTCAGGGGAAGAGAAGTTTAGTGCTGCTTATGCTGCATCTGCTTGCACTGTTAATAGCACAAGAGGTAGTGTACTAGCATTTGATGTAGAAGGTTGTGGGATTTACTCCCACCGTATGTAGATGCATTGCTGAAACTGTACTGTCTTGTACTTTTAAAGGGGAGGATGCTGCAGTCCTGAGAATGTCCTCTTTGGCGGAGATATCTATTAACCATGAGCCTGTTAGCAGTTTGGCATCCATTCCCTATTGCAATATTACTACCTTATCATTTTTTTAATGTAACATGGGCAAGTTATTCCTCAAGAGAAACAGGCACTTTATTTGTAGATGAAACAATGAAATATAAAGGTATTTGCTAGCAGCAACCTCTTCATTAGTTACAGATCTCTTTAATGTGGAATTATTTAGAAAACTTTTACTTCTGCAGAGATTGTGCATATTTACTGATACTGCTGGATTCTAGAAGTTTAAGTAGACTTTTATGATGGACATGTTCTGAATTGGGCAGTTTTGTCATTATTGGTGCATGCATTTTTTTACATTGTTTAGAGGAAAAATGTTCAAAACAATAAATTTAAAATGACTTCTAACAACAGTACTGTATTATACAAGGAATATAATTTAATACAATCAGGAACACATGTATGTTTCGGGTGCAAGGGGGCTATGATTTGAAAACAGTCCAAAGTTAATCTTTATCTGCCACTGGCCAGATGTATTTTCTTTGACTATGGGTTTCAATGCTGTTTCAATGAATGTGAATTTCAAGGGCAGAGATGTTTTAATGCTAAGTTTATTTTCATTGTGAGACTGCATTGCTTTGTTTAGCAGATGTCTATTAGTGTTTGTGCTGTAAAATATAACATAAAACTTTTAAATGAAATCCAAATCATTGTAGAAGTAAAGCAGTATGCACATTATAATGTTTATGGTAAATGGGGTGAAATAGCCAAGTAATGGGATGTTGGAATGGCTGCAGGGGGGAATGCCTCATTCAACCATGATTTTGTGAGGGGTGAAGGGTGGCAAACTCAAAGACAGCCCCAGTTGAAGTATACCTCTCCACTGTCCAGATTTTCACAGAATGAATAGACTTTTGCTTCTTATTTTTGGCTTGTTCCTCATAAATTTGAGTTTTTTTGGCAAATCATTTAGGAATTAACTCACTAAATAATGACAGACATTGAGTTTCAGACTTCATACCTTACATTGAGTTTCAGACTTCATACATTTCAGAAAAATGCATGCTAAAGCAAGACCTGCTATTCTATCAACTGTTTAAGTTTATACAAGAGCAATTTTTAGTACTCTTTGTATGCTCCCCCAATATATTTGGCCTTCTTCAGATTTTCTGCGTTGAGAGGTACGCAAAAATAAATCACTTTATAGAATTGGGTATATCCAAACCTCTCAAATTTTCCTGACTTTGGCTCAAAATGTTGCTCTCCCCCTAATAATACCCCAACAAAATGGCAATTTTAAAAGAAAATGTGGAGGGTTTGCAATTAATTAATTGTAATGATCAGAGTTACAGATTACTTTTATTTCAGAAATGCATGTAGATTCTCTTATTTTGTCAGCTGCTCAACTTAACAGCACTAATATTAAAAAAGTTTCCCTTCTTTGACAGGTTCACAGCTGTATGGTGTGGCTATTTTATATTGTTGCATGAAATGTTTGGTCCATTTTTCATAAAAGTGTGGTTTTCTGACAAATTAGTGGAAAATCATTAAAGACTGAAGTTAAAAAATAATGACAGACATTTGAGTTTCAGATTTCATACCCTTCAGAAAATTCATACTAATGCAAGACCTACTATTCTATTATTTTTCTAAGTTTATAAGAGCAATATTTAAAAAAAAAATTTCCTTATTTTTGGGCCTTTGTCCCACTTCTATTTATGACGTTTTCCAGATTTCCTGCTCTGAGGTTGAGAGGTATGACAAATGTGTCAGGGCCATCACCGTCAGCCAGTACATTTCAAATTGTGATATACTTGTTGCACCCCGCTCCCCCATGTAGTGTGTCTGGATGTGTCCAAGCAAGGCAATGAGCAGTTATGCAGTGTGCAGAGTATCCCACCATCCAAGGTAGACACAAGTACTAAAGCGGCTTTTCATCTGTCCTTGGCTTTGGAGAATGTTCTGATTTTCTGTCTTATTTTTATACTGTTGATTTATTCTACTTTTTATTCAGAAAATGCATCTTGTTGCAGTGCCTGTTGCTCTGTGTTTAAGTAGCAATGCTTTAATGACCATCAGGTAATCTTGTCTGAGATTGTAAGATGCAAGTAAGCTTTAATAAGCATACTGTTAAAGAATTACCAACACTGAAAGCCTTTTTGTTGTTGCCATGAAGAGAATATTTAAATACCTAGATAACATATACGCCTAAGATATTTAAATACATATGACAGTATTTGTAATAAAGGAAAGGATTACAGTATTTTCAGAAGCTCGTTACATTTGTTGATGACTTGCAGTCATCTTTGCAGGCTTTACCCGTAAATTAAACAGAATGCCAGTCTATCATGTGTGGTCCATAACCTATGCAATACTCCTTTAAGCAATTTATCTTGAGCTTGTTTCTTGTTTGCTGTTCATTTTTTACTTTGATCATGTTTTCCCCATGAAACAAGCAGATAGTTGTCAGGCAGCAGGTCTTTTTTGGATATGAAACATTTTTACAAGTGGGGATTTCATAGAGATTGCTACTTTCAGCATGTTACTTAGTAATTTTATAAAGCTAAATATAAATTATAATTAGAACTGCAGTGCAAGGAAAAGTGTTTTAAGTTGAGTACTGCTAGTTTTTTTATACTTGGTTTTGACTGGCATTCCAGTAATGTGTTTAAAAAGGAATTTATTTTTCCATGCCTCACAACATTTTTGTTTCCATCTAGATATTAAGTAAGCTGTCATGTAGCCAATGCATTAAAATATATATTTTTTCTTCTACACTTCATTTTGTCTTGATTGGACTCTCATAATGATGGCTTGGCACCCTGTGCAGCGTATTTAATTAAAGTCCCAGTTATTGTGGTTTTGAGCATAGCTCCACCCCTTTCTAGCTGGTTGCACCCTTTCCCATTGGCCCCACCCATTGAACTGTCTCCTGCAGCCCCCTTTTGAGGTCATCGTCCACCACAGCAACAAGATGTTCAAACTAACTGGCAAAGATAGTGTTCGAACTTGCAACAAAAGAAGTTCTAGGTAGTTCTACATAGTCATGTCTGTATGTCCCTTTTATGCCCTACATTCTGTACTGGGAGCAAAAATGTAACATACAGCATGTACAGCACATGCAAGACTGTTTTTAGGCTTTTTAATACTGGCCGAGCATCAGGCTGCCATTGGTGGGACATCTCGTCTATAAGGTTCTATGAAAAAAACTGCAGCAGTAATATAGGACAACTTCTGTGACACCTCATAGAATTAGACACCCCACACAAAACACTACATCTGTTCCCTTAACTATTCTTACCTTACATTCCTGTGTATACACAATTATAATGCTGAAACTTTTGAACTATCTGAACATTTCTTAATTAACATCCAACCACAAACATAAGCACACTGTGACGACACTATCCCTTTACCTAACCATTAGTATAACCCTAGTCTGGTAACACTGAGATTAACACTCCTAATATAAAACCACACTCACATCAGCAATCCACCTTCCCACTTTCCAGATCTCTAGTACTCATCCAAATATGCATTTCACCATGTTGTCACTCAACAAAGTGAGTACATACTTTACTATGTCAAAAAAATAAGCATTCGACACTGTGAAGGTAAATACCTCTGTCTCTCTCTCTCTATATATATATATATATATATATGTGTGTGTGTGTGTGTGTGTGTGTGTGTGTGTGTGTGTGTGTGTGTATTTGTGTCTGTATGTAGCTGGTTGGTCAAAGGCCAGATTGCTGTTTACATATATTCCCAGATTGAAACTTAGGGGCATTGACAATTTCCCAAAGGGCATTATAATGCATTTTTTTGTTTTAGACCATGGCTTTGGCACCAGTCATTTGTCTGTGTTAAACTCACTTGCAAGATGTTATTGTCTTGGAGGAATCTATAATACCTCCCAATTTACAGTCATCTGCAAACTTGGTGAACAAGCAGATGGAATATAGAAGCAGACCCAGCATAGAACCCTGGGGTACTCTGCTGGTGACTGGTCTTTTGGTGATTTCTTGGGTCCTGTCTGTGAGCCTGCTGTCAGTCCAGTGACTTGCATACCTCTCAAACTCTTAAAGCAAGAAATCTGGACAAAGCCACAAATAATGGGGGGGGGGGCAAAGGCCCCAAAAATAGGGACACATTTTAAATATTGCTCTCAGAAATTTAGTAAGTTGATATAATAACAGGTTTTGCATTAGCATGAATTCTTTTGAAAGATATGAAGTCTGAAACTCAACTGTCTGCTATTATTTCTGACGTCTTTCCTCAATGATTTGACAGTGATTTGCCAGAAAACCACAAATTTTAGGAGAAACAGATCAAAGTATGAGGCCAAATTCTGGGCATTCTGTGAAAATCTGGATAGTTAAAAGGTATGCCAGTGAGTTATGTAAGGATATATGCCTAGCTCAAAGAGTTTCTCATCAGTGCATGAGTGGTGTATTGCCAGGTCAAGATGCACAGTATGCACTGTTTTACCCTTGTCCATTGCCTTGGTGACCCTCTCAAAGAATTCTACCAGGTTAAGTAGGCAAGACCTTCCCTTAACAAAGCCAAATTGAGATGGGTCCAACATCTGTGTGTTGCCAATGTCCTTGGTTATCATTTCCATGATAATTTGTTCCATGGCTTTGCGCATTAGGCCATTTAGACTAATAGGTCTGCAGTTCACTGATGGTCCAGCTCTGAGGAGGAAAATGACAGTTGTGGTCCTCCATTCATTTTGAATGTGGCCTTTTTCAGGGCTGCAGTTGAAGAATGTCTGAAGTGGTCCTGATAGATCATGTTTTAGACAGTTCAAGAGGCAACCAAGGTTACTGTTTGGTCCCATGGAAACAGTGTTTTTTGGAATTAGCAAGTGCTGCCAGCATCTGGTCTCTGCTGATAGCTGGGGGACATATTTTGGAGGTGATTTCACCTGGTAGAGCTGGGGGGGGGGGGAGTAGGGGTGAAGTTTGATCTGAATTTATCAGCCAGTACATTTGCTGAGTCACCCTGATCAGTGAAGTTGGACCATTCACCACCAGTTCAGCACACTGCTATGTTAACTCTAGGGTTCCATATATAGCTGAAGACACCCAACTGATTGTCCTTAGCCTGTGAGGCCTTGTTGGACTTAATTAGACCTCTTAGTTTCATGTTTAATTGTATGAGGGAGCACTTGTCTTTAAGGGAGCTTCTTTCTGATTTTGGCCATGTGTGTGTGTGTGTGTGAGTTTGTGTGTGTGTGTGTGTGTGTGTGTGTGTGTGTACGTGTGTGTGTTCATTGTTATGTGTGTCTTAAAAAGCATGACCACCTTGCATGAAAGACATATTACAACATAAAAGTGTGCAAAGGATCATGCCTTACACCATGTCCAATATCTCAGACAAAGATAATTTCCTCCCATTTTCTTGCCATTCAAAATTAAAACTAGAAGTCCTTCCTCCATTCTCCTCTCTAATATTCTCACCAACATTGCAGAATCGGTGTTATTTAGTTTCACAGGTCTCCAACTTGTAATTTCATTCTTCTCATCTTTCTTTCATGTACATTAAAGATGCCACTACATAACTCTTCACAAACACACCCTTCCTTCAACCATTTATTTACTACATTTATAAAATACTCTCTTTGCCAATCCATTAATTTCTTGTACAGTCCATACCCTATGGCATCTGGGCTTGATATTGAATCAATATTTACTTTTCTAAGTACTTCATTCAATTCACTAATAGTAATTTCTTTTTCAAATTCCTTAACTCATTCTGGTAACTGTTTTACTTTACATTTTCTTTTATTTTAATTCTTTTTACTCCTATAAATATTTTCCATATGCTGTACTGCAATAATCATAATTTATTCTTGTATACTTTTAAACTCTTTTACATTTTTCATTTCCCTCATTTTATTAATATCCTACTTTATTGTTTTGTCATAATATATAAATATTTCCTCCCTTCTCCCTTGGAAATAATTTCTTTGCCTAAACAGTAATACTTTATTTTTTTCTCAATTTATTTTATATATTTATTTTTCATGTCATAATACTGTCTTGTATTATTCTTTAAATTCTCTAATACATTTCTATGTATTTTCCCACACTTCACATTTTCTTCCTTTCTTACATGATCCTGACATTGAAAAAAAAAACACTTTTTATACTTATTGTTAAATTCAATTGACCATTCAAACCAGTTTTTTAGAAGTCCTTTGTGTTTATATGTTGCTTCTGTAACTGCAATGCTTCTCACTTTCCAGTTTCATCCCATAATTGTTCATTTATTATTTTTATTTCCCATTCCTATTTTGATATACTCCATCTCTTCCATCACATCCATCCATATCACAAAATAGTCTGAAAAACTCATCACAACTGTATCATCATCTGCTACCCTCAGCCCTTCCAGTTATTCAAAATAATCAGTTTCATATCCAAGTGACCCCTTCAATACGTCCTTTGACTTTTACTCTACTCAGCTAATTTATCACATTTTATCAGTTCCTGTATGATTCCTACATCTTTCTCTTTCTTTTTACATCTTCCCCTTTAATCACAAAGTCCCCAATATTATAATTTTCATGTTAACCATCACATAGTCTAATATTTGATGAAACAGATTATTTTTTTTTCTAGTTAGTTATATGTTTATATAATGCTATGATTCTATAGACATATGATCTCCAACTCACATCCACAGCAGTTAACCTTCCCATCTTTACCAATATTACATCTAGTATTGTCACTGCTTTCTTTTTGTTTTTACACAACACAGCCACTCCAGAAAAATGATCAATTCCTAAGTTCCATTTTATATTTCCACCCCACAACTTCTCTGTCTGTAGTCTTTCTTCACTTGTCAGGAATCTTACATCGTCTAACAGAATAACATCCACAACATATTTAGCAGACCCTTACAGTATCCCTGTGATGTCCCTTCTCTGTGCCACTAATCAAGGAGCCTGAATCCTCACCCACTAACATGGGAGAGAGACATTCACTTGGAACAAAAATAGATACACCCAGTATTTCCAGATACAGCTATCTGCATCAAGTACAATTGCCCTTAAGAACACACAGGGAGTACAGTCATTCTGGGGGTTGAGTCCTCTCTCTCTCTCTCTCTCTCTCCAGATCCCCAATAAGACTCCCCACTGGCACAGGTCTAGGGCTAAGTCCTCAGCCAAGTGTCCAAGCCAAGTTCTCCATCACCCTCTTCGTGGAACCAGTGCTTTGTGTCCCTTCTCCAAGCAGCTGACATACACACTCTTTGAGATTTGATTTTCACACACACACACACACACACACACACACACACACACACACACACACACACACACACACACACACACACACACACACACACACACACACACACACACACACACACACACACACACACACACACACACACACACACACACATATACACAGATTTACGAGCTATGCAACCTTCTGCCCCTTCTATAAGGTAGTTACACCACCACCAGACACTCCAAAGCCAGCTACTCTAAGGCTCTTGCAAAGGTTTCCAGTTATAATGAGTGAAATTAATATCAATACAAATGTTAATGTTGATCAAACAGCCAGGATTTCAGGAGTGGCCACAGTGTCACCAACAGATATAAATACTCACAAAGGTTAACATATTCTTTAAGGGACCAGCCATAATGAAAAGTTTAAATATATTTAATAACACATATTAAACAAATCTGAAAATACTAAATATCTTTTTACAATAAACACCAGAGTTTGAATTGTAGGAAATATTAAAAATAACACAGGTGGACAGGTTCACACAGTTGCAGAAAAAACAATATTTAATTAATCTCACTATATTTTCCTGACTGATCTAAAGAATTATTATTCCCTGGTTACATACTAAAGCAAGGCAAAATGAAGCAGGTGAGAAATCCTTCTTTGTCAGGCTACAAAAACAGAGTGCTATGAGACTTCACTCCCACCTTATATTAAAATATAATTTTTAGTGATGGATTACAGAATGGCATCACATAAATCTGGTCCTCTGACTTCTGGTTCCCATGCTTCCCCCCTTGGCTAGAATCTGTCAGGATTTAGCACATATGTGTCAATAATACAGACACACACAGAGCCTTACTAAGATCTGTTGCAGCTACTGGAAGTCATAAAACAATTTCAAACCTCCACCCTTCCACAGTAGCAATTAGTTCACCCCAATGACAATGCAGGAAGCTTCCTAACACATACTTGTTGTCTCTGGCTGCATTATAGCCTAAACCAGGTAACGTAATTTCAAACTATTTTCAAAGTTTGAGATTAACCTCTTCTCTTCCAGTATCCTCTGTTAAAACATATACATTTTAACATTTCCAATAATACATGTTTATTTCTTTTTCTGTTCAGCAGGGCACACTGTTGGTACATTTTTAACACAAGCAGCTTTGCAAAAACATTTTTCAGCACAAGCAACTGTACAAATCAGTTTGATATACAAATGACATATAATTTTTACAAAATTCCAGCTAGGTGTGCTAGCATATATTACATATCCATTGCCCTACTTTGCCTGGAATAGCTGGAAATACTTCACATTGTCACAATCCCTACCCTTCTTAGTGTTAATAATACTGCTCACATTTACTCTATGGGCTCTAAAATTGTTTTTCCTTATTTTTAATGTTAAAGAAAATATTTTTTAAAGTTTCTTTTTCTTATTTTTTACTCTTTCCTCAACTGAATATTTTCCTGTGTTTATGTTCAAAGAATTCTCTTTTCTCAGAATCACAATTTTAACTGACTAGAACTTAAAAAATGGGGTCTATGTTCAGCTATCAAAAAATAGATCCTCAAATGGCTAAATATTGAACGTAAAACATCTAAACGAAAAATTACCGAACACGTATAACTTCAAAAATAAATTCATTGAATGGCCATAGTTGGCCAACAACCAGGACATAATGTGATGCATAAGGTAAGGGAAGGAAACCTTTTAAATTTGCCCTATTCCTTACTGCAGAGCGATCTCAGAGTTTGTATATATATTCGGGGGGGGGGGTGTTCACGATGTTGGCCAGCAATGGCCATTCTTTGAATGCATTTTTAAGTTACACTTGTTTAGTAATTTACCATTTAGATGTTTTATGTTCAAAATTTAGCCATTCAAGGATCTGTATTTTTTATAGCTGAACATAGACCCTCAATAAAGTTATTAGTATCAATCCATTCTCCTGACCATTCTTGTGGCATGCACTCTCTCTCCTCATTTTCCCCTCCATATGCTTGTATTCTACAGTTTCTTCTACCCCTAGTTCACTTTTTCCCCAACTTCTTTTTGCCCCCATCATGTATATTTTCTTCTCTTTCCCTTTCTTTTTCATTATTTACTGTTTGCTCTTCAAAGTCCATCCAAAAGTGCCCCTTTTTTACACCATTTGCATTCAGAAGCACACCTTCTTGCTGTATGTCCTTTCTCCCTACTCTGGTTACATTGCACCTTATCATGATCATTAATTAAACAAGAAATATCCTTACAAAAGAAACATGATTTTGAGCTGGCCAGCAAATCTTAAGGTCTGTCCATGATCAGTTACGAAGATGAGACTTGACAAGTGTTTCACATTTTTTTTCACATTTCAAAGCACCTTCCAACTTCTACACTCCATTCCATAAGTTTTTCTCATTTCTTAACTTTCACATTGTTATCAACAGGTTCACACAGACCCTGCATGCATTTTCTCACATCTTCTTCCAATTCATCAGTTCAAAACTGCAAGATAAATATTTTTTTTAACATTTAAGTTACTACTAGAAAACAAATGTTCCATGGATAAATGTCCTTCTTTTTGATACACTGTTCCAGAAATGTCATCATCAGTCCTTTAGTTTGAAATGTTAAGTCACAAAAAGTCCATGTCGCAATATGTATAAAAGATTGAATTTCTTGAGCTTTTAACCTAGAAGAGTTACCCAGTTGTCCCATGCATTATATCTGTCTATTATGTCATTTTTTGTTCTTATTCCCACTGCTGGTCTTCCCTTCTTCTTAAAAATAGTTTTACTTACAGTTTGTCGCTGCTCTCCTTTATTGCCTGCTGTCACTGCTGCATATGTCTTAGTTACTACATTATCTGCTGCTGCAAAACAAGACTCCTTAGATTGTTGTTGTTTCCCTCCTTTACTTTCTGTCATTGCTACATAAGTTTTAACTGCCACATTCTCTGCTGCCACATCACCTAGTTCCTTTTCCATATAACTTCTTTTGGAAGTGCTAAGGATGGTAATCTGCCATCTCACCTCATGAAACAGCAGAACTGTCTCTTGATTCATTTCGCTTGATTAGTTTTAACAAAACAACATCTGCAATCCCTCCTGCTGCTATTTTTGTTATCTGCACCACTTCATTTCACTTGCTTATTTCCTTCTCCATGGAGACAGCTAACTGCTGCTCATTTGTAACATCCAATAAACTGAAATATTTTCTTACATGCTGAAGCTCAGTTTCAAATAAATTTTTCACCAAAGTGTCACTTTCCACATCCAAACTCTCCATAGCTTTTCTTCCTTCCTCCACTCTGCTGCTTCCATTAGGCCTCATCCTTGTTGCTGTAGGAGCCCTCTGTTGGCATCTCACAGCTACAAAGAGTAGGGGAAGTTCCCCAATACTCTGGCCAAATTTCCCCTGGTAGTATAATTACCACCACATGTCTTACCTGAAAAGAGGCTATTAGCCTAGTGGGACTAATCTGGTCAGCAAGGAATAACTATATAAGTAAAAATAAATATTTTATATAAACATATTTTACTTAACATAACTCATATGCACCTTAATGTATACATGGAGCTGGTTTCTTTAGTGGTCCTCGGAAAAGCAAGCCCCATTTAATTTGAACAACTTTGTTAAAACATCTCAAATAAATAAGTAAACAAAAATAAAGGGCTTTCAGTTATGATGAACTGATGTCATAAAAAACTCCATCAAAAGCAGTAGACAAGACTTTGTTTTCATGAAACATGGAGTAAACATCTCTGTTAGCAACCATGTTGAGATTCCAGTCAGAAGCAAATGCATGAGATGCAAACTGGCAAACTGTAGCTGGAGAACAAAACTGAGACTGAATTAAAACCTGGAAGCAATCAAATGAAATAACTAAAAATATAAATATCACAGTGAGGAAAAAAAAGGTTTGTCAAAAAGTGTCAATTACAGTAAAAAAATCAAAAAGGAAAAACTTAATAACCAAGTTCCAAGAATGCAACTCACTGACCTGAAGCTAGCCTGTTCTGTGGTATACAGGGAGAAACTTTGATGGCAATCCAGATGATCCAGGTTCAATTAGTCATCTTGGTTGTCAGTGGAAGCTGGCTGAAGAGAATGGGAGTGAGTGGCTAAGGATGGGTCACTCATCATGGGGGGGTAGCTCTTGCTTGCCACACAGGTGACACTTAGCAGGAGAACAAGCTGCTCACTTAGTGGAGGTCTGAACCAGCCATACCTGCACTAGCATTAGTGCATTTGCACTGTCCATCCAAGTTGAAACTAGAAGTTGTAATGTGATAACATGCTCTCCCTTAGAAGGAAATGGCTGTGGGCCTGGGGGAACTCAGAAGGGATTGCTCTCAAGGGGAAAAAACAGGCCCACTGTCCACCACCTGGCTCTCTCCAGGGAATTCAAGAGTAATAGATATTCCCAGGCATGAATGAATGAATGGACAAGCCATAGAACACCTAGCTCCTATTCTGCAGCAATGAATTTGCCATTTATGTGAAGGCAGGGGAATCACTGTGCAAGGACCTTGGGGAAGGAAAAAAACATTTGGTGTACTTTAGCCATGAAAGCACAAGCAAAATGCCAAACCAGAAGAAGATCAAAATTATGTCACAGGACAAACTGCTTCAGATGATAAAAAACAGGTAACAAAAAGGCATTTAGTAGAACAAATCCCAATTTTGTCATACAGACTGATGATGTGATAGTACATATTGTATCTTACGGGAATACCTGTTCATTTTAATTTTCCTATCCATTACCTGCCAAGCAGTTCTGGGCTCCTCATTTTGGAACATCTTTGGCCAAACATATACACATTACCAATAGAAGTCAATGACATATTCGTGTTTACATTTGGTGACATTGCTTCTCCTATTTATATCCTAAATACCACCATTAATTTTTACCATGCTATGTTTCAAAACATTTTCCCATAATCTATTGCAGAAATTATGGATGATACTTCTTCTGTGTCCTTTTGCAATTTCATTTCTGGTATCTCAGGTAACTGCTATGATTTCAATACCATTTCAGTCATATTACTCAGTTCCAAAAAGATGAAAGCTTTTTTATATTCTGAATAACAAAAAATGAATGAATGAATGGATAAATGAATAAATAAATAAAAGTAAAATAATCCAGAAAAAGAGTGCAGGACATTCAAGCAGCCAACTTTCAAAAAATAGGACACCACTTCTAAAAATATATAGTAAATGGCTGGAAGAACAGCTGGCACTGTGGACTGCCATCTTCTGTCTCAACTAATCATAAAGATGTGATAACCTTAAAGAATAACAGGAGTAGGTGAAAGAAAAAAAGAACTATAAAGTAATGTAAGACATCGGGAAGATAAAAATGTATTTCAGAAAATAACTGTGAAGGAGATCATGACTGTGAAAGATCAGACAATACTCTATTAGAAAAGGTACTAAAACATTTACAGGTAAATTAGGGAACAAAAAAAATAAGAAAAGCATATGCACATTTCAGGCCTATATTAGATGATCGAACTTTTAAAAGTTTGAACGTCATATGGTCAACACCAAATGATCAAACTTTTAAAATTTCTAAAATCTAATAAAAAAAATAAACCACAGAAAAAACCTACCTGAATGTTTTAAGCAGGGCGGCAAGCCACCCTACACACCCCACATTCCCCACTTTTTAAATATACCAACTCTGAGATCGCACTACAGTGCAGGAAAGGGAAAGCTTCCCATTCCGCACTGTACAGAGATCGCCATCAAAATGTTCAAACTTTTAAAAGTTCGATGATATGGTGTTGAACATATGATGTTCAAACTTTTAAAAGTTTGATAACGTAATATAGACCCGCATGTTTCACCTAAGTGTAAGGACCAATAGAAGAAATCTTTAATAATAAAAGAAACATAAAGAGTACTGTGTTTATGGCCATTTATTAAGAAAATAAGCTGAACAGACTCAGAAACAAAATTAAATAAACCCCCGGATTCTGCAAGCCTTGCACAGCATGCAGGATTAGAGCAGGAGCTCCAGCAGGCAATATATCTACTGTGAGATCCAGGAATAACCTGTAGGGGGTGTGCATGAGCGCTCCTGCACTAGTCCTGCATGGACTCAGGCCCTGTGTGCAAATTACCCCATTTGCAGGAGAAATCCATGCAAATTAAGTGATTTTGTGATCCAGGAAGCTGGAAACCGGCCGTGCAGGACTAGTAAACGGAGTACATTTCTGCAAATTACAAAACGGAGCCATGACAGCTCCAAATAAAGAGAGGATATCATGTATAAAGCATGCCAATGGCCAACTATAAGGCCATTGGCATGGAAAACACTTGGAAAAAAATCTACTTTTATTTTTTTTAGCCGATCTCGGCTGTTTAAGCGTAGGGCAGCAGCGCGCAAATGGGATCGGGGGATATAAGAAAATAAACCTAAAATATGCATTCTAACTTAAATCACTATTCTGCCATTATACTCAATGGCAGGCAGAAGACAACAAGGCCAATGAATAGTGGTTGCTAAGGGAGGGGCTCAGTGTGGGACAAGTAAATATGCATTAGCAGGCAATCCTATGCAAATGAGGGGAATGATAGTGAATCCCAGATTTCCCCTGCATGTTAGTCAGCACCCAACAGTGTAAGAGCAGGAATAGCTTGGTGCAAGCCTAGGACTTAGCTGACATCATAGTGGGGTGTGTCAGGCATACTGTAAGTGGATTGGAGTCCTGTGGCTCGGGTTTGCTCCAAGCTTAGCACAGCTAAGCAAGGGTGTGTGCCTGAGCTTGCCTAGCACTACTGCTAATGCCAGGAACAAGTCCTCACAACTGCAGTGCCAAAAACTACCCACCAGTATAACACAAGCTAGCAGTAAGCCATTGTAAATGTATGGTGGTAATATGTGTCACCATCTGAAAGACTGACATGGCATGGCTGTTGGGCTTGATATACACACAGTACACAGGGGGAAGTACCCCAGACATGCAGTATATATTGTGTCACTGTGAAATGGAGACACCCTTGGAATTGTACATATAGGTATGCATTACATCATCTGGTCCTGTGGCAGGAGAAACTGCTGTTGTCTGTCTGAACACTTGCAGATCACAAAGGAGGTAAGACTGATGTATTGGGAAACAGCTGATGTACCTGCACATGCCAGCATAACTGGAATGCCTAATGCATATCTGTGTGTCAGATGCAAATAATGTCCATAGCACACATGCACCTAGTTCACACAAACACTACCCACAGGTACCTCTCTGGTCATATCCCTGCTGTGGGGAATGGGTGCAATATAACTCCACCTGTATATGGCAATAGTGAATGAATGCAGCGTGCAGTGCAGGTGTCCTATGCAGGTGTGTCGCTAGCCATAGGTAGCACCTTACCAGCATCCACACCACCTGAACAAGACTGATAGAAGGTATTGGCATGAACACCTAGCACACCTACCCTGTCACCACAGGGGAATATACTGTATGGTGGTCTGAGACTGTAGGACTGACAGAATGCAATGGCCTGCCATATCTGGCCCGCATCAACACCTAATGGCCTACAGGCATCTCACAAGGGCCTGTGTCTCACATGTACTTCCAATGCAGTTATGTCATGGACACCCAAATAACAACATAACACACTCCACATAACCAATAAGCAAGGCCATGTGCAGAAACCACAATAACATGTCCACCATGTCCCACTGCATGAACTGTGGACCAACACCAACACACAGCTGTGATGGGGTGATAACCTTAGGGAAAGTATCAGAGAATGTATACATAATGTATGGAAGAGGATAGAATAACAGAGGGGGGGGGGTTGGAGCATGGGCAGCATGGAATGTGCAAGGTCCGACACAAAGCTGTGTGCACACACTATCCCTGGCTGCAAACACATAAATGGGTGGCTACATACCTGCCCATACAGCACACTAGCGGTAATGTCCTGACTCATGGCCCCTGCCTCTGGATAACCTGTGCAAATCTGTACAGCTGTGAGGTATTGCCACAGCAATATAAGGCCATACTGTCATGTTGATGGATGTACAAGTATGGGATCCACTGCCAGCACTGTACTAAGGTGCTGAACTGGATACACAGGCCCAGCAGCAAGTGTCTGCAGCTCCCCCTCCAAAATGGCATAACTTACCATGAATATGTAGGCATCTGCCCACAATACCACACTCAGCTGCAGTCACCCTTGTTCCCCAAGACATCACTGTGAGCAGGAATGTCCACCTGCAGTACATGAGGACAGAAAACATCACAGTGTATAACAGTACACGTCTTAATATATCTGCTAACAGCAGTACCATGTAGCTGAAGCAGCACAGACACAATCACCTACAGTACACACTATCCCCTGTGCACTTTGTCCCCATATTGCCAAATGATCAACAGATACCCTGCAGAAAAAGTTTGCTACCTGTAGGTGTACAACACAAAGGTCTGCACTGGAGTACAAACTACCTGGAATCGATCCACCCATTCAATACAAAAGGACATACTGGGCAAGCTCACACACTTAAACAAATGAAGCCCATGTCTGCAAACAACAGTGGACCATACATATCTGGCAGTTGCAGATGTTAGTGCAGACACTCCTCAGTATGCACCAGTCATGCTTTGCACACTCAGTGGATAGGAATACAGACATATATCCAAGGACAACACACTATAATAAGCCAAAAGTAGATGTACATAGATGTGTCAAAGAGACTGACTGTGACAAGGAGCCATCCATTATGAGGCCTGTCCCACCAGGCACACAGCTAAATGGCTACAACCACATGAGGTCTAAATGTCACTCACTGTAGACATTAGTCACCGGTATCCATCAGCATTAGAGACTGTGTGGTGCAAGTGCTAGCTATGCAACATGACTGTACAAGGAAGTAGTCATCTAGCAGCTGTATACACGTACCTGTGGAATATAACCCTGTGTGTGCCGGCATGTGATGTGTCAACTTCTAGATGAATGGGTTATGGCCCTTACGTACACACTGCCCTCCCCATAGCCCTACTATGACAAGCCTGCTGAGGTCATCCACTTTGAAATACACCTTTGGGAAAGTTGTAGTCCACTAATGGCTGTGGTGTGTCCAATGACTGCATACTACTGTAGTGTGATAAACTAGTTAGGTAGGAGTTCTAATCCCAGACATGGAAACTGTGTGTGTGTGTGTGTGTGTGTGTGTGTGTGTGTGTGTGTGTGTGTGTGTGTGTGTGTGTGTGTGTATGCGTGTGTCTCTATCTGTGCAGAGAACAATGCTTTATAGGCTAGTCACACTCACTACAATTCAAATGCCCTTCTTTGGCAAGGCTGCTGATGTCATTCACTGTGAAATACACCTTTCAGAAAGCTGTAGCCCAGTAATCTCCATGGAGCGACTGCGTACAGCTGTAGTGTGATAAACTAGTTAGGTAGGAGTTCTAATCCCAAACATGGTAACTGTGTGTGTGTGTGTGTGTGTGTGTGTGTGTGTGTGTGTGTGTGTGTGTGTGTGTGTGTGTGTGTGTGTGTGTGTGTGTGTCTGTGTAGAGGGCAATGCTTTTTAGGCTAGTCACACCAACTACAATTCAAATGCCCAACTTTGGCACGGCTGCTGATGTCAGTCACTGTGAAATACACTTTTTGGAAAACTGTAGCCCAGTAATCTCCGGGGCATGTCCTATAATGGCATACTGCTGTAGTGTGATAAACTAGTTAGATAGGAGTTTTAATCGCAGACATGGCAAGTGTGTGTGTGTGTGTGTGTGTGTGTGTGTGTGTGTGTGTGTGTGTGTGTGTGTGTGTGTGTGTGTGTGTGTGTGTGTGTGTGTGTGTGTGTGTGTGTGTGTGTGTGTGTGTGTGTGTGTGTGTGTGTCTCTGTCTATGTAGAGAGCAACGCTTTTTAGGCTAGTCACACCCACTACAATTCAAATGCCCTACTTTGGCAAGGCTGCTGATGTCATTCACTGTGAAATACACCTTTTGGAAGTCTGTATCTCAGTAATCTCTGTGGCGCTACGTCTAACTGCGTACTGCTGTAGTGTGATGAAATGGTTAGGTAGGAGTTCTAATCCCAGACATGGCAAGTGTGTGTGTGTGTGTGTGTGTGTGTGTGTGTGTGTGTGTGTGTGTGTGTGTGTGTGTGTGTGTGTGTGTGTGTGCGTGTGTGTGTGTCTGTCTAGAGAGAAATGCTTTTTAGGCTAGTCACTCCCACTACAATTCAAATGCCCTACTTTGGCAAGGCTGCTGATGTCATTCACTGAGAAATACACCATTGGTAAAGAAGTACCCCAGTAATTCCCGTGGCAGGAGTAATGCTGTAGTGTGATATAGAACTCTGGTAGGGTTTCTATTCCCACACATGGCATGTGTGGATGTTTGTATGTGTGTTTCTATGTCTGTGTAGGGAACAATGCTTTTTAGGCTAGTCACACTCACTACAATTCAAATGCCCTACTTTGGCAATCCTGCTGATGTCATTCACTGTGAAATACACTTTTGGGGAAGGAGTACTCCAGTAATCTTCATGGCACGTCCTATAGCAACGTAATGCTGTAGAGTGATATAGAACCCTGGTAGGGGTTCTATTCCCACACATGGCAGGTGTGGATGTTTGTGTGTGTATTTCTATGTCTGTGCACAGAACAATGCTTTTTAAGCTAGTCACACTCACTACAATTCAAATGCTGTACTTTGGCAAGCCTGTTGATGTCATTCACTGTAAAATACAACTTTGGGGAAGGAGTATTCCAGTAATCTCCGTGGTGCGTCCTATAACTGCGTAGTGCTGTAGTGTAATAGACTAGTTAGGTAGGAGTTCTAATCCCAGATATGGCAGGTGTATGCCTGTGTGTGTGTCTGTGTTTGTCATTTGTATCCTGTATGGAGGTGGCTGTGAGTGTGTGTAACAAATGGACTCATTGCGGGGTGGGTTTTCCAAATTTCTTATATGGTGGCCTTAGTATATGTCACAATGTCCACCGTACAGGGATAACAGATGTGAAATACCCGAGTGGCTAAGGAGCAAATCCATACCCCTACATGATCAAGGCCAGGAAACAAAGTTAGCCACCCTTGTATTACCCAGAGAACACTCTCAACCCATGTCTCACACACACACACACACACACACACACACACACACACACACACACACACACATACACACACATACACACACACTTGCCTAGGCAACAACCGCTATGTTGGTAGTACCCTGAATATTGTCCACTGATAGTAACCAAGGTGTGATTGCAATTGGCTACAGAGGGCATGACACCCCGTCCATCAGTTCAATAGGCATGTACATGCAGACAGTGCACCTTCCCAATATGTTCCTCACTGGACATCTGCAAAACCTGTGGTGCCATCAAATGTGACCCATAAAGGACATACCATACCTAAAATACATGCCCTGTATGGACAGATGCCACTGACACCAGGGAATATCTGTATCATGCTATCAATGTAGATGCAGGGTCATCCTGCTGTCCATTAACAGTTCCTACCACACGAGGCCAGGACTGGCACAGCTGATGATAATCTGTGTACACAACATAGGCCAGACACCCCAGGTACAGTTCCACATGTCACTGTACATGCATGTGGGATGTGTGCACATCCCAAACACCATCCATGTCATGGACTAAGGAACACATACATGACAAGCAATGCACTGCAATGGCCACACACAATAGTTACCCAAGTGATGGGATGGTGAATATAATACCCACCTATGTGGGCAAATCCAGACACTACATCCCTGAGCCATACTGCAGACATTGTCATGTGGCCTAATGCCAAGATATACCCATCACCAAGCCTTGTATAGCCATCTGGCATAGTCGACCACTTCACACCCATGAAGCAATGCACCCATGCATGTCAGTACTGGCACCCTGTGTCTGTGTGTGTTGTGTATGATGCCTATAACCACATTCACACTCACTACTACCCCCATTGGGATACTGAAGCATGCTGTCTGATGTCAGACACCTCCACATACCCTTTGTCCATATAACCTCTGTATAACCCCTGTGGTGCATGTGATACCTGCACAGTACTATGCTGTGGCAATCTATCTAGTGATGAGTTGTATTCCTGACCCTGCCAAGTGTGTCAATGTGTGTGGGTCCCTGTAAGAGTGTAGTTGTTTTGATGCTGACACCTGTTCATACAGACAGGTACATGTACTACACCTACTGTATAGCTAACATATCACTGTTGCAGATGTCACTCACCATCACATATACGTTTGGAGGGCTCCTCAACATGTAACCTACGTGGTGCATCCAATAATTGCATAGACATGTGATAGCAATACATTGTCAGTCAGGGGTTTGATATGTTGTACTGGTAGGTGTGTGACACAAACATGCTTAAGTTTTAATCTCCCACACCTTCCTGACTTATCTTTGCCTCTGTCTGCCTCTCTCATTCCCTCTCTGGCAGATGTGGAGACTTATACTTGCTTTGCTTAGGCACCAGCATGTGTATTGTAAATGATGCTCATCATCAGCTGATGGCATCTGCATGCATTGCAGCCCTCCTCTAGCTGATTGCATGTGGAACAGCTGTGGTAACATTCCCATAGCCAGTTTCATGGAAACACACTTCAATATCTAGGAACATCATGTTAGTTCTGGGCCTTTTCATTCACTGTGAGCAGGGACAAGATCTGTTGTTTGGCAAACAGCATCACAAATAGATTGGGGATTTACCTCTAACAACATACACTGTGGAAACAGGCCAACACACAGGAGAGGGATGTGCCTGACTTGACTACAGACTGTAAGTGTTGCAATACTGCATTTGGAGTAATGTTGGTTTAATAGGGTGTGTGTGTGTGGATATGGCTGTCCTACATGTTTTAATACCTGTCATGTCAGTGCTATGTTTATGAGGAATCCCCATCTGTAGGGTTATCTGCAGACTGGGCAGTGTGTTGTGCCTTGTGTTTCTTGTGTTACCCACAGAGCACCTATCTGTGAACTGCAGAAGGTAGTGTGAGGATTGCAGTCAGTAGATGGTGACAGCCATGAGAGTTGCGGACTTCATATCCCTCATAGGACATATGTTGGAACAAACCCTGTTACAACAGTAAATGCATGAGGTATCACAACAACATGTGAATATTGGCCCTGTGTTTGTGCTTCCAGCCTCTGGAGTTGTTTTTGAACATTGGAGTTGCTTTTTCAAAACATATATAGATTTGTTAATCCGCATTTTTCTACTGATATTGCTTTAAATATCGAACCTTTCCCAAATAAATGGGATCAGCTGATTGGCTCGAATTACTAACTATCTAAAGTGGAACTTTTAAAAATTTTTTAAAACTGTTTCTATTTATTTCTGATGAAGTTTCTCTCTTCAGAGAGATGAAAACTTATCTTGGTTTTAAATAAACGGGTTGTACGTTAAAATTAAATTATAGCACTTTGGCTTACAGTCATTTGCGAACATCTGTTTGGTTCTCTTCTCGGATTATTGAGTATATATATATCAAGAGTAATTGATATATCAGACTAGATATGTATGCACATATAGTTATAGATCTCTACATATATCCCCACATAAATAGACATATTTGTACACATAGGTTGTGCATACATATATAGCTATATATAAATATATGTATATATAGATATATATATATTTATATCTATATATATATATATATATATATATATATATATATATATATATGTGTGTGTGTGTGTCTTTCGGCTTTTCCCTGTTAGGGGTCGCCACAGCGAACCCGATTGCGCTAATGATTGGTAGTAGATTTTTACGTGCCGAGTTGCCAGCCCTGACGCACAACCTTCAACGAAGGTACGCCCATTCACGCATGTCTCCACACAGAAGATGCTCTAGCTGAGAATCGAACAGGACAACATCTTACTGTGGGACAACAACACTACCGCAGCACCACCCCTGCAGTCATATATATATATATATATATATATATATATTTATATATACATACAAAGAGATGCACGCATGGCCATATATATGTTGCACTATACAGATATGTATACAGACATATGTATGAGTATACATGTGTATGTACATGTAGACATATATAGACCTATTATATGTATATAACCATATTCCTGCCATGTGTAAACCTCACGGTTGTGTATACCTTTCCAGATGTATCTCACCGTATGTATCTGCTATGTGTACATTAGGATAAAACAACACATGTGATGCAACAGTCATGTTAATAACAAGGACTACACAATTTAGGAAGTAAAGGCAATTGTTCAATACTACTCAATATTTGGGCGGCGCAGTGGTGCAGTGGTTAATGCTGTCGCCTCACAGCAAGAGGTTCTCCGGTTCGATTCTCGGCTGGGGTGCCTTCTGTGTGGAGTTTGCATGTTCTCCCTGCGTTCGCGTGGGTTTCCTCCAGGTACTCCGGTTTCCTCCCACATTCTAAAGACATGCTTCTGGAGCATTTCTCCCCGGGCCTCCGCTGAAAACAGGATCTGTGGAACCTAGTCGGACTTTCCAGGTCAACAAATGTTAAATAAATAAAATAAAAATAAAATAAAATAAATATGTGTATTGACAGCTATATTGGTAAAACAACAGCTGTCTTCACAGTGGTAATGGCATAGTGGTTAAGTGTTGTGACTTTAGTGTACAGGGTCCTGGCTGCAAGGACTGTACGTTTTGTTGCTGGGAAGAATAAGGACTGTCAGATACAGAGTGGTTAAGGCAGTTTTGAGCAGCTTTAAGTGGGTTTGCATGGGTTTGCGTGAAGCTAATCGGTGCTAAGCTATGGGTAAACATATGGGCACTTACACAGTGTAGACTTCGTTTACTAGTGTGCAAATCAGCGCAGCTGTTATATTGCAGTAATGTTGATACTTGCTAAACATGGCTTAGCCCTGGTAACTTGGTCACACCCCCCAGTCTGATAAGATGGCAGGGTAATGACATCTGTAATAAGTGTATGTAATGCCATGTATAATACAAGCACCTATGTGCTGTCATTACAGTAGCAAGGGGTGTGAGTGTCATGTGTGGGACACAGATGTATATGAGGCTGGTACAGCACTGTTATCCACGTGAATGTGTTACATACAGTGTTAGTAGCCCAGGGTACGTGCTGTCACACTGGCATGTAGTGTATCATGGTAGTACTACTGTTGACAATGCTTACCCAGGCAAGAGCAGAGTGCTAAATGTAGTACTGACAACAGGCACACCTGCAGACATAGCTGGACACTGAGGACTCTCAGTTGTATCTCTGGTGTGTGAGCTGTGTCACAGTATATACCCTTTACTGGGAAATGATCCGTCATGTGGAATGTAACTGTAGACTACCATCTGTACAGCACATTTTAGTGAATGATTCTGATACATAGTTATGGCATATATATTGTCAAATGTCTGTCTGTCAACACACTCATCCTACTGCATAGCTACTTTTCAAGCTGCTGACTGCCAGTCCCTGTACAGATGTGCAGATGGCAGGTATCCAGCTGGGATATGTACAGGTAACCTAAGCCTGATTGACCCTGGCATGTCTGCCTCACTATGTAAGAACTGGCACATATAGGTGATGCCACCCTGTACGCATCACATGCCATGGGTACCTCCACTACACTAACACAGTCAACAGAAATTGCTTGGGTACAGGTCTCCATCACAGACACTAACCATGTGTTGTAATGCATGTTGCATACATGTCAACTTGATCACCTCAGTGGCCATGTGCAGGAAGCACCTGGATAATTGGCTAATGCATGTCATTCTCACCTTGAGGGTCACCACAGTAGTGTCTGTCGATAGATTGCCTGCTGCCACCTACCAAGTGGCAGGATATCAATGTACACACAACCCCTACACAGCCCATCTCCCTTTGTACAATAGCTAGGTACACCGCTATGACCACCTGCAGTGATTTGCCCTTGTACTGACACATGCGTATGTGTGCATGACTGAGTATAGCAGTGTCTGTTTATTAGCACATCTGTACTTGGGAATTCCATGAGGGCCTTCACAACCAATGAAACATCCATTGCCATAGTCAGTTGTGGGTGCTGCTGTATGGGACATTACATGCACCCTGTTAAGCTCCTCCCCATACCGGCTACATGAGCCTTGCAGAACCAGCACATCAGTGTTTTACAAATGAATTAATAGGCATTGGATACCCATTGTGTTCTGGCATGTGTGTGTAGTTGTGCATGTCCATATATCTGTAGGGTACAGCATTTGAGGCCACATACTCCTATTACAATATTCATTGCCACACAGTAGCACAGGTAGTTTTGTTGCTGCACATAGGTGAGGCATGACAATGCAACACCGTACTACATGTGTGGCATGTGCATTAGATGCATATCCCTGTAATACCACTGTTGGGTTATACTATGGGTTGTGTCACAGTCGCAGCCGATGTGTGATGGTGGGTATGGCAGAGTGTCATCATGGGTTTCAGGGAGTACAGTATCCACTGGGGGATGTGGGTGCTGTGAAAACTGTCATTATACCAAGGTATACCCAGTATATGTCCCATGTGCCACGTTATGGTTACCACTGTCACCATCAACCATACAGGTAACTGATACCACAATCCAAGCCAGTTATGCATGTGCTGTGTGCAGCCTATCTGTAACATATTGGACACATGGTCAAGTTAGTTAGCAGAGATAGGCCCTGGTATCTTGGATGTGTGTCTGCCTGTTATGTGTCTGTTAATGTGTATATGAAGGAATGTCACACTACGTATTATCCATATACACTCATCACATCCCCATTAGCATACTGTACATGTCTGGGGATGTTCTGCATGTAACATATAACCTGGGACACACCTCACCCTAAACGCTGTGTGGTGTGTGCAATGTAAGCCACACACTTCAGTATTACTACATAGCTAGGTAGGAGTCTAGTCCCAGTGTTGCCAAGTAACAGTGTGCATGTATGTAGATGGGTCTACATCAGGTTGCAGGTTATACATGCCTCAGCAGGTCACCTGTCCATGTGGCACAGGCAATGACCATTTTAGTAACCTATTACATGTGTTCAACTGTACCACAGTTATGTCACAGCCATGGTGTCACCACAGTGCCATACCCCATTGAGGAATATGACTGCAGACCATCCTCATGCTGACACATGTACATGTACAACACAGATGGATAACATTATAGAGACCACAACCAACCAGTGTTACTAACAGCTATAATGCATCATTGCTGGACAGCTACACTACCTGCCATATATACTTTACTCCTTACAACATGTTACACTGCAGTACTGTGGTACACTGTAGTACAGTTACCATGTGCATCAAAACCATATTAGCCTGTCCCTGCATTGATGGTATAGCTGACAGGGATGTGGCAAAGTTATCATCATATGCACAGGGTGTGATGTTGCTTTTTCAGAGGCCGAGGGTGGGCCATACATTTGACACCATGTGTGTGGGTGTGGGGTGTACTGCAGTGAACTTGGCATGGTGCTATGGTGTGTGTAGGTATGGGGTTGCCTAGGTGTGTTTTTGTAGTGTGTGGTATGCATGCACACAGTTCTGCCATGTGGCCACCCTACACAGGTGTTTATGGACAGCTGCAGACCATATCTGGCTAGATGTGCAGTTCACTGCCTCTGGCCATGGACATGTGCACTGTGCCTGCCAGGGGTTCCATGGGCATATCCAGGTACAGGCCTCGATGTGCTACTCTCACCTGTTGATGACAAATTTCCGCTGGCACCAGGCCCATCCTGGGACTGGCCAGGACCACATGCACGCGGCCTGCTGTGGTGTGGACAGCACCCCCACACTGCCAGGTCTGGTACTGCCATTATAGGAGCCCCTTGGTGTCCTAGCACATCCACGTTGACTGCCAGCTGTTGGCATTGCTGGCCTATATCCACACAGCTGTTGCCACACTCCCACAACACGTTCAAGCTTGGATAAGACCACAGTCTATGAGGGCCATCATCTCACCAGACTGTCTATCCATAAACTCAGTTAATGCACGGATGGCACCATCCAGTTCACGGGCGTTGTCACTTGTAGATGTGAGAACAGCCCTCTGCATCCTCAGGCCTTGTCTGGTGTAATGTTCCATACGTGCCTGTGCTGCCATGACAGCCTGAAACATGCACCTGCTGGTACTAGCTATGTTGCCTCTGCCAAGAGCATGATACCCAGCGTCCCTACCACGAGCAACCTGGGACATCTGCCTATGTGTTGCCCTGCCGGACATCTAGCTATGCCTGCTGTGACCAGACACAGTAGGCATGGTTACCACACTTTCCTGTGCACTGCCACCAAGCTCCAGCTGTCCCTCCACTATGGCCACTGATGATGAGGTATGTATAGGAGCTAAAACTGTGTGCGGGGTTGGGGTGGCTAAAAGGGGGATGTCAAATGTTGGCACAGTGTCAGCCTCTGACAACCCCACCTGTGCCTCAACAGTACTATCATCATCTTTGGTGTCTGATTGCATGCAGGAGGGACCCTGACTCACCTCGCCACCTATGGGGTAAAACAATAAATTCACTTTAAAACCTGTACAGCATTGCCTAACAGTATACAGACACACACACACACACACACACACACACACACACACACACACACACACACACACACACACACACACACACACACACACACACACGCACACACGCACACACACACGCACACACACACACACACAAAACACACACACACCTCTGTAATACCTACCTGTCCATGGCTTTACAGACAGTCCCACGTATATGTCCATGTGGTACCCCATCCTGTATCACACTTAACATACACACATTGCTACCACTCATTAACATAGCACTCCTCTAAATGCCTACACAAGTGGTCACAACACAAGACCTGTTACTACATTACCTGCCTGACATGAATGTAGTGGTTTTACATGGCCTCACTGCTGTCATTCGGTATGCACTCTCTGTATGTCCGGAAATCATGAGCATGGGCACCTACATGTGTGGGTTACTATGTTCTATCCATAATATCACTCACTGGTGTGCCATATGTATGTAATGCTCAGTACATGCCAGATATGCTGCTCATTCAGCCTATCATGTGTCAAATGTAATATTTGGATACACTCCCTGGTGTTGACTAGTACTTCACCAATGCATCTGTAGTGCTGCATACGTGGGTTGTAGGTGACCTCACTGCTGAATGCGATATTAAGGGTGTACCTGGTGTCTACGTTCCCTCTTGATGCCTGTTCCATGCTACAGACCATATTATACTATCAGCTGTCCTGTGATTACACACATGCCAAGTATTCCTGGTGTGTAATGTGGCAGTCCATGTACATGTACTGCATGATCCCAGAGGGAGGTACTGCTGTATGAACAGCCCACAATCACGCATGTGCATACATGGCCAGTCACACAAACACACACACATGCACACAAGCATCCTGCATGCATCAGCCTCCCTCCACTTCACCTGAGTGACCCTACAGACAAACTAACTACCCACCAGGACACACACACATACAGATGAGGTTGCACAATGATAGTACACATAGTCCTCCTATTAGCCCTCTGTCAACATGCATACCATATGGTACCCGACAGCATGCAGTGCAACTATAGTTAATCCATGCTGGCAACAGTACACATGTGTGTGATGCATGTACTGTGTCACTAGGTGAAGCCCCTTCCCCTGGATACCACTGTGCCTATGAACACAGTATTTATGTGCACTTGTTCTGCACCCTGCCATGTACTGTGCACCACACCTCACTGGTGAATGTGTACTACTGTATCAATTATGTCATGTTTAATGCTCACAGCCCCTTTGTTTTCCAGCAACACATACCTGGTATGATATGTGGACATATGTCATTTGTGAATGCCTGATGTCTGATGCACAGCTCTCAACATCAGCAGACCATGTATGACCAACCCAATACTCTTACACTGACAACCATCAGAGCATACCATAGCTATGGGGGGTGTACACACCTTTATTGATATGACACACCCATCCTTGATCTGCCATGGGGCCACATTGCCGCATATCTTAGCAGTACATGAGGCCAATATGTGACATATGTCCTGTACTTTCACATGCAGTGTCTAAGGAATGTGTTAGATGTGCAAATGCTGACCGTGATGCATACACACCGTGTGGGCATATATGTGCACACCCTTATCATGACGGTTTGTCGCACCTCTTGTTGTGTGTACTATAGCAGTCACTACTCCTGGCAGGGGTATACCAGTGTGGGCCATCTGCATTTGCCAGTGTATGTTCAGTCTGCCCTACACATGTCTCCCTAGTCTGCATGATTGCAAGGTCTACTCATGTGCACATCCCTTGGTGTTCACACACTGCCATCACTATTGCTGTGGAGATAGGGTTACAGATGCCACAGGTCCTGAACCTGACTATGTGCAGATACAGCCATAATTAACATCCTTAGGATCCCTGCTGCAGTGCACTGGTGTGTCATGCTGACACCCCTCCCCCTCCTTCAGCCTTTTGACAGATGCATGACGTGTAAGCCCTACACATGCGTGTCACTTTGCAGTGTCTACTGAACACCACATGTTACAGCCTAGTCCCAGCCAATAATGTGGACCACTGTAATGCCTTATGCCATAGTGTATCTCTGCAGCAGTTGCCATTGTCCTGCATGTATATACACTGGTGTTGAACTGCATATGGGTGTTGTTTTCAAACATGTCCCTACTGTAGGCCATGTCTCCCACCAATATGTTACTCCCTGTGGACACATTCCACAATGACAGGATGTTAGTTAGCATGCAAGTGTCTGACATACCCTTCCAATACCCCATTATGGTCACCCCTGTGATGCCATGCATTTCACATCAACAATACATGCACATCTACCACATGCATTCTGGGTAGGTGTGTTAGATGTGTTCATGGCATATACCATAGCCATTACATGCCCAGTGTATTGGCAAGCATCTACATAAACCATACTCACCAGCTACAGCCTGATGCCTTGGTGGTATCCTGGAGGGACCTACATAAGAGGGTGAGAGATGCATAGTCAGTGGCCTCAACTGTGGCAGTGCTACAGGGTAGGTGCAGTATTACAATACATCAACAGTACATTTCCACAATATTACCACATGTGGACATCTGTTTATCATTAATATGCAGCAACAAAATATATCTATGACATGTCAGATATGCATGATCTACCTGTACCAATACGGATGTGCCCTGTGGCCTTACCTGCACAATCCTCAGCTAGTGTGTGCGTGGCACCCACCTCCACAACAGTGTCTGGCGGTTGGTGTGTGTCCAGATGGGCAGGTGCCATGAGGCTGGCCAGGAGCTCCTCCACAAGTGTCAGGGGGTAATGGATGGCATGACCCCCCCCCCACGTGGCAAGGTGATCCCCCAGACTGCAGCTGATGGGCATTGCGAAACAGGTCAGAACAATGATGCCGGACCAGCTCATTACGGCGGTTGTGCAGTCTGACATCAGTGACCCTCTGGACTAGGTCATTCTACAGGGCAGTCTGCTCCTGCTGATCGTGGGTGGCCCAACCAAACAGGACAGGGTAGTGCTGGATTAAATAGGTTAGCACTACTTCATTTATAGCAGCTGAATAATATGGTAGCCGTGCATGTGACATCTTTCCTGAAAGATATAAAGATGGAAACAGGTCTGAGCAACTCATACAGCAAGGTTACCACAAATCTTAATACACATCTCTGTCACCCCCCACCATATCAGAGACAACAAACTGTACACACAACTCATTAGGTATGGCTACAGCTTACTTACTAGTGGGACAGATATTGTATTGTACCACACTTTGTGCTATGTGTTTGTAGCAATGTTCCCTGTGTGGAAACTATCAATGCTGGCCTGTTACAGACTATTCACCTGCATGCCATTGTCAGGGCTACTATGGTTCCATATATGCCTGTGGTATGGCTGCTTTGTGATTGCTGCTCATCTGACATTCTGTGTTATTGGGGATATCCATGCATGCTGTTGGACATGTTCCAGGATTGTATAGACTATTACTACCAACATATGTTCTATAATAGTGACACAATAGCATGTATATGTACTATTGCTCAGCATAACCACCTCTCCAAACCCATCTGCCCATGTTACCCAGCCACATCACATGTGAGTCCCACCCTGGGGGCTTCCTCATGTACTAGTCCAGCAATACTGTCATGTGCAACCAACCCAGGAGATGTTATCCCCACTGGGTGGCACACGCAGACATGTTCCTGTCCCCCGAGGGCAGGTCCAGGATCTGTTCCATAATGGGCTCCACAGACACATGTGGGATATGCTACATCACTCTGAGGCACCCAATACACATTCACAGGGCCGACATGCTCCTCCTGCTCACCCTCCAGGCCAGGCACCTTCAGGACATGGACTGCTGTTGTGAGTAGCAGTGGGTGGGAGGCTTGTTCCCATTGTGTCCATATTGGGGCCCATGGGGGTCCACATCACAGACCACACACACCATCCAGGGTGTTTGCCCACCACATGTCACATAACACCCCTGTAGACTGTCCTCTATATCTACCAACCCTGACCATCTACACAACTATACCTGCCATACTTCCCCATATTCCCATTTCATACTTCACAGACAAGGGCAATGTGGTCCCAACAAGGGGTTCACATGTGACATACCCATCCATGTTGTACACACTGACAGCTGTAGATATATGTGTGTATTGCTATGTGTGCTGTTTCCTCACACATAGCATGCAATACTGTGGTAGTAATATAGGGGACATGTATTAACATACATATATGTTTGTGTGTGTGTTTGTATATATGTAGACATGTGCATATAGCTATATATCTATATATGTGTAGATATATGTGATGTATATATGTGCTCATATATATGTCTACACATGGTTATCTGTATATTTGTGTATATATATATATATATATATATATATATATATATATATATATATATATATATATATATATATACATATTATATATATGTACACATATGCATACCTATATGTGGGGTACATTCAAACATCAGGTCCACAATCGCACAACACCTTCCTGCACAGCTGCACTGTTCTGCCTTGCTACAACACAGACAGGTGCCACATATGGACACAGGCTGACATTAAGGGGGTATATGCAGGGCCAGATTGCAGGTAACCCTATTATATACCTATGGCATTCCTGCATGCTACAATACAGATTAACCTGAGTATCCTGCAAGGGGTGGGCTGTGGATCCCATGTGTCCATCATAATGGCATGTTGGCCACATAACATACATACTTTCCATTACACAACACACACTATGATGGCTTACATCTTATCAGTCATTGCTGCTCTGCATGGTTGAGGGGTATAGCCCACTATCCACAGGGACAGACTCTATTGTCCTTAGCAGTTGTTCAGCTGATCATCATTACAACAACAACAGCTGAAGGCACATATAAAGCATTCCACATCATCTATCTCATTATTATGGACCATGAACTATGGTCAATTATATACATATATACTTCACATACCTGTTCTGGGACTGCAGACTCTTCTAGAGTGTTTGGTATTTCTTTTTTTTTTTTTCTTATAAGTGCTCTCTCTCTCTCTCTCTCTCTCTCTCTATCTATCAGTGTCTCTCCAGTAAATGGAATGAGCTGCTTTGCATAAATTGCAGTATGGAATTTGTAGGTGATGCACATGATCAGGTGACGGCCTCTGCACCAGTCAGTGTCCTCCACTTGCTACCTGCATGCAGCATGCTGTGTAGTACTTCCAATTACCACTGTCACAGCAACTAACTACTATAAATCCCTACATCATGTGGGTGTGGTCCCTTTACCTTTCCTGTATGGTGGACATCCTTCCTGTGTGTGGACATCAGTGTTACAGACAGCAGGTAGCAATACATCTTACAGGAGAACCTGCACACTCAGGCCAGCTACATATTTGTAGGAGGTTCCTGAACTACAGACAGAGTGTGAGTAGAGTTGTTGTATGCATTGCATAGCACTGGTGTTACAGGGTTTGTGTCTACATACTAATTTAACTTGGAATTCAGTCTATCTGCATAGCTCTCAACTGTGGGCCTATCCCCCTGATGGCCAGAGGTGTGCCTATTATGTTTTGTCTGTCCAACACAGGTCTTGTGTCAGATATATCACTGGCAGTGTGTGTGTGTTGAGTGCTATCAGTACATGGCTACATCCATTTCTGTTTCTAACTTCATATTCCTGACTAAGGGTATGTTGCAGACTATTCTGTAACACCAGCAACTTGCTTAGTGTATGACAACAATTTTATACATACGGGCCTGTATTCCAGCCTCTGTCCTCCACCTAGATACCAGGCTTTGTACATACAACATGCTATCAGGGGTTGTTCTGTAGTGGGCTGTGAGTATGTCATGCTGCCATTCCTGCCATTAATCCACTACTGCTGTGTCCCTCACACATACTGTGGGGTTGGGGCCATATATGTGTGGGCTTCACCTACACAATGCATGTATGCCCTTATGCACTCCAGAGGTCATTGTTTGTAACAGTGGTATATGGCTCTTTATTACTGAGTTGGGGGGGATGCACCATAATTAACCTTGGCTATTACAACATGTGGGGGTATCAGAGGTAAGCTGCCTTAAGGTATGTGGATGTACATTACCATACAATCCACCTTGGGTAAATGCAGGCCTATTGCCTCCTGCCATAAAGACTGTTCTGTTTGTCAGTGTGATTGTGATAGTGTTAGTTATGCCTTGTTATGTAACAGTTACATCCCATTGTGTCAGCTGAGGTCTTTACCCCCTAGGGATTGTGTACAGAGTGTAGATAGAGGCTGCGGAACTATACATCTGCATTACTTACTGTTGATTGTTTGGTATCCTGTGGCCCAGTCTGTCTTTACTATTGTACTATTTGAAGGCCTTGGCCTGGACAGCAACATATGTCAACCTTTCCAGACTACTGTATTAGTATAACTGTTTCACAGTTGCATTACTCTGTTTATATGGATGTCAGTGTCTAAACAGCTATATGACATGGCATATACAACTGTAACAGTACACAAATAAAGCTTTTCCATGTATGCAAACATGTGTGTGGTGTTATATCCTTTGACCTCTCTGTGGGTATATGTTGCAGGCAATGATCACCATTTGTATGGGTGGCTCATACAGTGTCCAGTTGGTAAGGTGGTAACTGCAGACATAGTGGCTGTTCCATGTTGTCTGCACCTTTTACATATGTATCTTCCTATACATATCTCTGCGTGTGTATGTGCAGTTACATATATATGTATATATATATATATATATATATATATATATATATATATATATATATATATATGCTAATTTCTTTAAAAGAAAAGAAAAAAAGGGTTGATAGGAAAGTGGTTTAAAAGGAGCACAAAGAGGGAAAGACAGTAGGGAAAATAGCTAGGGATGCACAGGACAGGTGTAGGGAAGGTCCATAGCTGCCCATTTCTTCTACAGCAACAGCTGTGCATATACACTGAATTTGGAGGTAGATTTGGACACTCAAATCCCTAAGAGACGGGTGAGGACAACAATAAAAAGTTGAGATGCCAGTTAGACCAGATTACATTTGTCCAGTGGACACGTGTGCGAAATGAACAGCTATGTATGGGGCGAGATTTTTTTTTTTGGGAACAGATTGTCCTTTTTTTTTTCAGATGAGAGTGGGATGTTGGGGAGGGATAGTAGGTATATTTGGGGAGGTAGGTTGGGTAGGTTAACAGGCAAGACAAACAAGACGCATACAGGGACAGTATATGACACATGTGGGGGTAGACACCTTGAAAGGGAGGGGTGTTGGGAAATCGGAAGCCCATGAGCCCCCTAGTGGAAACAGTGGGACTGAGGTCTCCACCCATGGGCAGTCACTACTACTACACCTTCACAGCCCCGAAGGTGGCTGATCTGGAGGCTGAGTTGCAGAGCCAGGCCGACCCTCTAGTTGTGACACACGGCCCTCAAGCTGTTGTAGCAGATCTCCAACATCCCTGTGGAGCTCGCTACGCAGCAAGACCCAGATCTGACGATGGTTGACAGGCTCCTGTCTGCGCCTGCTCCCGGGGGAGGGGCGAGCCCCATCCCCTGAGGCGGTTCCACCCGAAGGTGGTGCAGCACCAACGGACGAGGAGGTCCTGGGTTAGGACCCAGACATTCTGGTGCCCGGTGCCATGGCCAGCTGAGGTGGGACAGGTGGGTCCGCTGGGACCTGCCTTCCCAAACATGCTATGGTGTTTAAATTTTGTCATCATATGTGGGTTAATAATAGTCAACACATTCCAGGGTTAGGTATAACAGCATGCATAGATATTCTCATTAAACCAGACACCAGATACGGAACAATTGCATAGCAAATGGAACACGTGCATATATGGGACCACAGTGGTAATAACAACAGCATGCAGGTACATTGATGGCATCATGCTACCAATGTTGATATATTTCAATATAGCACATGGATGGAAACAGATTTAAATAATTATCAACCAATTGGCCATAATCAGAACAGTGAAGTCATTACATACCAGTTGAGGTGGGTATGTAGTTTATTGTTGGAGATATGTTGGGAGGGGAGATGTCAATTAACAACTAGTATATTACTGTAGTCCACATTACTTTCCTAGTCAGTGCTGTTATCTGTACCTTACAAGTATTACTACACTACCCTATAGCCTTAATTTGGACAGTGATATTGCTGTCATCATCTTTATACATTAACTGGTTTTACCTGCAGTATACACCTTTTACCTGGTATACCTGTGGAGGAAATGTTTTTTAACACTAACTAACTGTTTCTACACATACTCCCAGATTCCGGGTTGATGTTGTGCACATAGCAGTCCATCTCTTTCTGCACAGACTCTGGCCATGTCTTCTCCACATGGAGGTGAACCGGGACGTATCTAGACTATTGCCCTCTTCAACCTTTAGTGACTTACCACACTCTTATACAGGCTTTCCTACACAGTTATATTATGTGGCACAGTGTGGGTGACAGTGATCAGTGATACCTTATTATTCAGAGCAACTGCAGCACTCACAATTCCATACAATACCAGAGTAAACAGTACCAGTACAGTGTATCAAGGTTTTTATTTCTCGGTACAGTGTTCGTATCCAACGTACCTCTGGGAGCAATGTTTGTTAGCACTACCTGAATGCTGCCACACAAAGTACCAGATTATGCATTAGTATTATGCACATACATCTCACTCTGTTACTGTGCACACTCTGGTCACAGCTTGACAACATGGGGGTGTAGATAGGACATACTTGGCTTATTACTCTCATAACAGTTTTGGGAGTTGCTAGAGTGACAGGTTTGTTCCCATAGATGTGTGACAATCAGTTGTATTCCCTGTTTGCTGCCTAAACATCTGGAATCATCCCACAGACTTCCTAGGGGGACAGGCAGCAGATCTGGGCCCATATACTAGACATTCTGGTGTTATCTGTACCTTTTTGGGGGTATGATTCTGTATACAGCCTACTTCCACTCCCAGGATTCAGACCATGGATGCGTCTGTTACAACTTAAACACTGTCCATCAGAGTTGTGTGTGCTATATAGATATTGCTGTATATCTCCTATCTGCTTTCTGTCTTATAATTCTCCTGTGGTTTTGCATTCTGACCTTGTATTACAACACTCTTATATAGGATTTCCTAGACAGTTATATTTTGTAGGACAGTGTGGGTGACAGTGATGAGTAATCCCTTGTTATTCAAAGCAACTGCATCAGTCACAATGCCATACAATACCAAAGTAAACAGTACCAGTATATGGTATCATTTTTGTATTTCTGGGCACAGTGTTGGTGTCTGACAGACCTGTGTGAGAAATGTTTGTTAGCATTACCTGGATGTTGGCACACACAGTACCAGATTCCACATTACTGTTATGCACATACATCTCACTCTGTTACTGTGCACACTCTGAAAAATGTAAATCCAAACTGGCAAAACCGAAACAAGAAAAGAAAACGAGCAGGCAATGGAATATCCAACTGTTTATTGTACGTAAGCGCTTTCACTGAACAAAATACTTCAGCTTCTTCAGACAAGTAAAAACTATTCACTTCCCAGTTTAAAAACCTAACACAAACCTGCTGAGCCAATGGGCTGGGCCAGCTCAAGTACATGATGTCATGTAACATTAAACATTTAAAGCAACATTGACTAATTAAACCATGTTGCCCAAATGATAGTCTTAAGCATCTAAAAAAGGTTAATAAAAAAGTTTACCATTTCCAACCCCAAAAAATAAATACAAATACAATTGGGATGGTAAATGATGCTTAAAAATAGGCCATTGTTATATAAATAATAATAATAATAATAAATAAAGTGTGTACTGTGTGAAAGTGTAGCATTGAAATATATTATGTTATGTTATTAAATTGAGTTACATTATGTTAATGTAAAAAAACAAAATGTAAATCATACAAGACTCGTACAAACATATGTATGTAAAAAACATATAAAACCATAGAACATCTTACTTATAAACAAATATAAAAATAAGAAAAGTCAGTTAGATGTTTTAAACATTTTTGTTTGAAACTAACAAGCTGCCACCCCTATCTTGCCAGGGCTTTAAGCTTCAACAAGCTCTTGATAGATAAGGCTTCATTTAACCCTGGAAAAGAGTAAGCAGCAGTTGCAATTTGCCATTCCACTTCAGCCTCTTCCAATTTGCGTTCCCAGGGCACCCCTCTTTTGTTATGTTCTACTTGTTGTAAAACCACAAATAAGAAATTGTGACTAGGGAAAATAAGGGTGTGTCTGGCTAAAGCACTAGTACTAGTTTTGTTCATAATGCTGTACTGGTGCTCATAAATCCTCTGTTTTAATTTCCTCTCTGTTTTCCCGATGTAAAATGCTTCGCAACCGTCACAGTAAGCTCCATAAACAAACCCTAGAGAATCACAGTTGTATCTATCTTGGATGTAATATACTTTATTTCTGATTTTTACTCTGTCATTTAATTTAATGAACTTGCATTGACGGCATCTCTCACATTTTGTCATGCCTGTATTAAATTTAGAAGTCCTTTTCGGCCTTTCAACCAAACCTTTCAGGTTTACGCCCCCTCCTAAAAGTTAGTTAGGATGTCAAACCTAAAGAACTTCTAAGGTGGGGATCTTCCGAAATAAATGCCCAGTTCATGTTGATAATTTCAATGTAAGTTGTTAACAGTCTAGTTGATTTGTCTCCCTCCTGTATGTTTGTTAAAGCAGGAGATGCTAAAATGTTAGTGTGTGACTCTGACATGTTATAACCTTTGTGTAATGGGGGTAAAGTGGCCTGATGACCTTTTACTAATGACGTCTTCAAACACAGTGGCAACAAAGGCCATTGGATACCCTCTCCTATTACACATGGATCTTAACAAGTCACATTCAGTAATAAAAATCATTGAAGTCACTAACCATTCTGGCAGCCCTTACTGATTGTCCCTTCACCACTGCTTTTTTCTGGTGTAAAGGGTGACAAGTGGAAAAATGCAGAAAGGCGTTGGAATAGGTTGGCTTACGGTATATAGTGGCTCTAAATCTGTGGTTAACAAGGTCCTTTGCTAGATGAATATCCAAAAAAATCAATGTAGTCTGTGCTTATTTGGAAGGTAAAATCCAAAAAGGTAGTATAAGTTGTAATCTCACTGATGAATTCATCTATCAAGTTTACTTCTCCCTTCCATAGAAAGAACATGTCATCCTGGTACCTAGTGTACCAGACCACATTATTCTTAAAGGTAGGGGAATCAAACAAATAGGACCTTTCCCAGTAAGCCATGACAGTGTTGGCAAAACTGCTGCCACATGCAGCAAACATAGCAACGCCACTTGTCTGGAGGTGAAATTCATTGTTAAAAAACAGAAAATTGTTAAGTAGTACAAGCTCAAGGAGAGTTTCAATGACATGCACCTCTTGGTTGTCCATACCTCTCATGTGCAAAAAATCCCTAACCCAATCAATACCAACTAGTTGTGGGATTACAGTATACAAATCCTTAATGTCCATTGTAAGAAACACTAAATTGTCATTAAAGTCCAAGTTATTAATGGACTTAAGAAAGTGCCATGAGTCCTGACAAATTTGTGGTTCCAACTTGAGTATTGGTTTAAGCTTAGAGTCAACATATTTGGCACAAGCATACGATATGGAACCATGACCATCCACAATAGGTCTAAACGGTGGGTTAGTTAGATTTTTATGTATCTTTGGGGTTCCGAAAAAGGTTGGTATAACTGGAGCAGGCATAGACAAATAGTGGTATGTATCATTGTATCATTGTCTATACTCCCTTCCAGGAACAAGTCAGAAAGAATCCCATTGATATACTTGTATGCTCCATTGATCTGGTTACGACTGACTTTTTTGTATGTTGTACTGTCTAGGACCAAGTTCATCCTACAGTTGTAGTCATGTTGATCAATGAACACTAAACCTCCACCTTTGTCAGGTTGCATGACACGCACTTGACAAATATTCAGTAAACTGATTAAATCAAATTCATCCGGAGTGATATTTTTATGGATGTTACTGATATGGTGATTGCTTGTGAACATTCTCCGAAAATCAATTTCACAAGTTTTCTCAAAGAGTTTGACATGGCCTTGTATGTTATAAGACATCGCCTCTGAGTAGATGATATGCATAGAGTATAGCTGGAGTTTTTTTAGACATCAGCATAGAGCATCTGCTTTAGGACTGTGATTCTTTTAGTGAGGTATTTCTGCAGCCTTTCCAGCTGTTGCAGATGACTTGTGAGGTACATACCAAATGGGGCGTTATACTTTATAATGAGTCTAATGAGGGATGAGTACAGTGGGACAATTCCCTCCTTTTTTCTGGATGAAAATCTCTTAGTGATGAGGTGTGTCACATAGAAGGATTTCATGACTGTTGTGGAGATGTGGGTATCGAAGGTGAGACCACTGTCCACCTGTGTCCCTAAATATCTCATCACACTTTTGGTGTTTAGTGTACTGCCACCTATGTGGTAATTGATGGGTACATGTTTTTTTCCCAAAGGGGATAACTATACATTTCTTGGCATTAAGCTTGAGCCCATGGCTTTGGCACCAAGCATCTGTTTCTGTAAGGCCCTTTTGTAGAATATCCACATAATTTGGGGATTCAATAATGGCTCCCAGTTTGCAGTCATCTGCGAACTTTGTTAGCCAGAGTCCCTTAGTGTTGGATTGTACTTCAAAGAAGTAGCAGCCAAACAAGAGCAGTCCCAGGACTGAACCCTGAGGTACTCCACTTGTCACTTGTCTGGAACTGGATTTGGAGTCGGCTACTTTTACAGTCTGGGTTCTGTCAGTAAGCCAGTTGGCAACCCATCAAGTGATATAGGGATTAATGCCCAGCTTAGTAAGTTTGTCTATGATTCCAGAGTGGGGGATGGCATTGAAGGCCTTGGTGAGGTCCAGATAGGCTGTGTGGACTGCCTTACCCTCGTCCACAGCTCTAGAGACTGATTTGAAGAAGTTAACCAGGTTCAGGAGACACAATCGGCCCTTCATGAACCCAAACTTGGTGGGGTCCAGTGTTTGAAGGTTGCCAATGTCTTTGTTTATAAGTTCCATGATAATGCAGTCCATGCCCTTGCAGATCAGGCTCATCAGACTGATGGGATGGTAGTTCCCGGGATCCAAGGTGGATCCCCCCTTGTGGAGTGGGATAACTATAGCTGTGCACCACTCAGTGGGCACGAAGCCTGAGGTAAGGCTATGATTAAACATGACACTTGGGTGAGGTGCCAGTTCATTTTGTAGTTCATGTAGTACACAGCCCGGGATGTCATCTGGTCCTATGGATGCTGTATTCTTAGCTTTGGAGAGTGCTGTTTCTACCTGTGTGGCCATGATTACTGGAATTTGGCAATCTTTTGGTATTGAGATGGGCCCTTTAGGGGGTGAGAGGGGGATGAAGGTGGCACTATATCTATCTGCCAGGATATTGGCAATATCCTTGGGATCAGTATATTTAATGCCATTCTGTTGTAGCTCAGAGCAGATCTGAGGATTTCCATTTAGATTCTTGACATATCTATAGAATGCCTTGTGGTTGTCCTTGGAATCTTTGGCAATTTTATTTTTGTAACTAGCTTTGGAGGATTTTATGAGGGATCTTAGCTTCTTACTGAGGCTGGTAAGGGAGTTTTTTGCATCCTGGGATTTTCCTCTTTTCTGCCACAGTTTCTTCCTTCTGTTGTATAGATTGTTTATGGCAGGGGACCACCTGATTGGCTTCCTTTTTTTGGAGGAAAGCATCTTGGTTCTATTTGGGATGGTATGATTCATGCATGAGTGGATGTGTTCATACAGTGCCTTAGTCTAGGATTCAGCAGGTAAACTTTCAGTTCCCGTATGCATGGGTTTCATGAAGTTTGTCACTTCTGACTTGAGTAGCATGAAGTTGGTTTTGGAGAAGTTTTTTACAGAGGTTTCCTTACTGGGGGTGGGGGTGGGATGTAGATGTCAAGGGTGATTTGCTTATGGTCAGACCAGACCAATGAGGGGGTGACCACCGGTGTGGAGCATCTATCTCCCATGTTGGTAATGACCAGGTCTAGGATATTGGAGCCCCTGGTAGGACAATGGATTAGATGATCCAGGGCATTGGAATTTATGAATTTCAAGAACCATTGGGAAAAGGTGTTGGTACCCAAATAGTTTTCCCAGTTAATGGTAGGGTAGATGAAATCACCCAGTATTAGGGTGTTTGGTTGTATCTTAATATTTTCCAGTATGTTTAGAAAGGTATAGTGAGAATCTTAGGGCATGGTGGGGGATCTGTAGCAAGCTGCAATTTGGATTGCAGTCTTACCTAGTGTTAGTTGCACCTGTAGAATTTCAGATGCATTGTGTTGGACAACTAGCCTAGACGTGTGAACATCCTTGGTGAATATGGACACTCCTCCACCTTTAGTGTTTTGGTCTTGGTTTGGTGGCCAAAAAGTGTGGTAAGAGTTGTAGCCTGTTATTGCATGGTTGCTCTTTGGAGCCTTGAACCAGGTCTCAGTTACTGAACAGATATCGATTTTCTCCATTTTTAGGAGTGCCTCAAGAGAATACATTTTGTGGTTTAGACCTCTAGCACTGAGTAGCATTACCTTCAGATTTTGCATGCTTGTATCTGTTTTCATGGTGGTTTTGTCCTTTGAACCTTGCCTAAGAAAGGTACTATGGGGTGGCAAGAGCTTTAGCCAGTAACTTGAATCCCAGGGGTGACAAGTGCAGACCATCTCTGGCAAAGCATCATGGTTTGTCGATCATGTTGTCCCAGTCAAACAGATAATGGATCCCCTTTGAATGACTCCGGAAGCTTAGCCAATTGTTGAAGTCAATGATTTTGTCCTTATACAGTGGCATCTTTCTCGGCAAAGGTAGGATGCTACACAGGGCTAGGGTCATACCTGCCTGGGCCACATGATCTGAGAGCTCTTCCATGTCTCTTTTCATGTAATCCAGGGAGGTACATCTCAAGTCATTCACTTCAACATTGACAATGACAGAGTCATGTTTGTACATGCTGTGGAGTGACTTGAGTGCATGCGTTATGTGGTGGATCCTGGCACCCAACAGGCAGCTGACTGTAATTTTCTCCTTGTTCAGCCTGGTGAGTGGGACATCAGTGTGCCTGATTATAGAGTCACCTCTCACTAAAGTGTTGGGAACGTTGTCTTGCCTTAGCGGCTGTTGTTGGATGGCACACTGATGTTGTGAGCTATGTGTCACTTTGGTGTTGTGACTGGTGTTTGCATTTCAGCTTTGGAGATCCTTGTTGCTTGGGCAGGTTAATGTTAAGGGCCTCTGCATATGTAGGTTTAGTGCTGCTATGTTTGGGCATTGATGGTGTGGGTTTTAAAGGGCTATGTGTTGCTGAGGTGTAGTGCAGGTGTTAACCCTCTCCTTTTAACTGTCTAGCACAATCTTGGCTGGAGAGACCTTTGCTTCAGTTTAGCTATGTAAGTGCATCTCTCGCAGGTTGTAGTGTTGGGTGGTAGGAGGAGAGGGTTGTCTGTGAACATGAGGAAGTTGCTGCATTGCCCCAGTATGCCCAGATTCACCAGGTGGACAGAAGAAATCACTTGAAGCTGACCCTTAGACATGCCTGTTTAAGTGTTTTTTTTGTAAAGTACAAGAGCTGTTTTCCCTTACATTTGCAAGCTACTTTGGAATTATAGGCTGTTTAGTGCCTATGATTAATTTCTCCTTATTAACATGGGGAGTTGAGTTTGAGGCTTCCTAGTGCTTTCCAGCAGGTTCTAGAGCAAGTGCTAGCCACAAGGGTTCAGATTTTAGTGTTACTACTGAGAAACTAGCTAGTTTTAAAGGAAAATTTGAAAAGCAGACTTTCTGGCACTTGGAATAGTTTAACCGTAGCCCTGTGGTGCTGCACGGTGTGAAAAATTCGCAAACACACATGTTTTTGAGCCAGAAAGTTTGAAGGGGTAGAAATCAGTCCAAAATGGCTAGTAAAATTACAATTTCAGAGCTGGAAACCAGTCCTCTAGTGTTAGTACAATGCTCACCACTCCCACTGGTTAGCAGTAGGACTTCCCTCTACCACAGCAAGGTCTGGATAGCTCTGAACACTGAACATAAAGTCAGTTTGATTTTACTATAGTGAGGACTTGTTTGGTGATACCTCATTTTTCTGTACTGCTGTGATGGCTTGGTGGTTAACTACTGTGACTAAAGTGATTAGGATCCTGTTTAAAGACCTGCAAGGCTGTTTATTTTGTTGCTGGGCAGAACAAGGGCCATTGGATACAGAGTGATTAAGGCACTTTTGAGCAGTTGCAAGCAGGTTTGCGTGGGTTTGCACGAGGGTAAGCTATGCTAACCTCCGGTTAACTATGCTTACAGAGAGTTAGCTTCAATATTGCTTAACCTGTGTGCGCATTGCTTACTCCCGCACAAACAGGCTTAAACTCACTTACTAGTGCTTAAATATGCTTACTACTGCTTATTGGTGCATACATTTGCTTACTAGTGCTTACTCCCACTTACAATTGCACTGATTTAGACAGTAATATCTAATGGTTTTTGGGAAGGTGGGGGATTTTGAAGCTGTATGGAGTTGTCATTCATTACACATTTTAACTTCCATTTGTATCCATGATTCCTGTGTACATATACTGTATGGGCCACATGTGCTTATGTGTGGACTTTGCAATGTTATGACACTGACACCTCACATGTGCATTTAATGGAGTACTCCAATTCACAAATATATGTTATTTAGTAGGTTATGCAACTAAAATATTGGTCATAACGTGATTTGCTGTGGAAAATGGAATGTGCTGCAGTGGGACTCAACCAGGAATGCCTGCTCATAAGGCGAATGCTCTGCCCACTACACTATTGCTATACTGCTTCATTTGCATATATCTTCCTTGTTATCCCCTTCAGCCATTTAAGCTGCATTAACCATAGCTAAGTGATGGACACACCCACGCACCTACAGTTAGCTTTAATCGGATTCATAATTAAAAAAAATAGGTTTGTTTATTTGATTTGTATTTACTATTGTTGTACATGTGGGGGAATGTTGCTGGGGATATGCGGACACCTATGAGTGGTCTCGCTCATTTCTTTGGCCTTTCTGCTATTCCTCATTGTGGGGGGGGTGTATATTCTGAAAGCTCTGCTCTCAGACACACCTCCTGCACTCATACATGCTCCGTGTAAGATTAGGTGCTTAGGCAGCGTGCCTTCATTAATATGCATGGTGCACTGCCATCCTGCTCTTAAATGGCCGCTTCCATGCAGGACTAAGCTAGTCCTGCATGGAAGATTAGTAAATCTGGGGGAAAGATTTAGTTAAAAGTTAGAGTGGATACCAAAAACACACAAAAAATGCTGTGTTGTAAACTAATTCTAAAATCTGATAGCAACCACAGCAATCCAACATGTGAGCAAATACATTGGAATTCTAAACCAAGTAAAATGCTTAATATCAATAATAACCATTCTTTTTAACACATTGTCTGAAAAGTGTAGATTATATGAAGCCTAGAAAATAGGAAATATTATCCCATATCTCAAAAATAAATAGAAGTGCAGAAAAATGCTGATCATTCAGCATGTCTCCAGTGGTAGGAAGGAGGAGAGACCTCCTGAAAAGCATCACAGAGTAATGAATTCACAAAAGTAAATTTGCCTCCGATGGATGCAACTGATTATACTGAGGGTCACAAAAAGGATGGAGATTTTTTATCAGTTATTTCACACTGACTTAAAAAAAAAAATGTAATATGGATACAACTAATCTTATGAAGGCCTTGTATAGAAAACATATTTAAAAAGTGGATGGTGAACCGAATACTACATGGGCAGTTTTAAATGTAATAATAGGAAAGAAATGTGATATTCACTTCAAATATTGTACTATTCAGTTGTTGAAACCATTTTAACCAATGTCTGCACAAAATGCAGTACAGGTTATAAGTTGAAAAGGCAAAATAAATGCGGGTTTACAAAAATGTTGTGATATGGCAAGACTCTCGGTGACTTTTATTACATAAGATGTTGAGAGCACAGTCTTTGGGGCACAGTAAAAAAATACAATCATTTTAGATGATCCCCTGGATTCAGCAAGCTCTGCACGGTGTGCAGGAATAGTGCAGGAGCTGCTGGAGGCAATATGGCCACTGAGAAATCCAGGAACAAGCACTTGAGACGTGCACAAGCGCTCCTGCACAGACACAGCTCCTGTACACAAATGACCTCATTTGCAGGTGTAAACCATGCAAATGAGATGAAGTTGCGATCCAGAAAGCTGCCAGTTGTCCGTGAAGGACTAGTGTAATCTGCAGAAATGTACTCTGTTAGTAACAAAGTACATTTCTGCAAACTACAAAACGGAGCCATGACAGCTCCAAATAAAGGGTGTATATAACATGTAAAGCATGCCAACGGCCAAATATATAGCCATTGGCATGGAAAAGAGTTGCAAGAATAAAAAAATATATTTTTTGGCTGATTTCAGCCATTTAAGCATAGGGCAGCAGGGCACAAATGGGATCGGATGGAAAATAACAGAAAACCACTGAAAAAAAGCTTTCCCTGCAAAATCACAATTTTGCCATTAATGTCAATGGCAGGCAGAAGACAGCAAGGCCAGTGACTAGTGGTTGCTAACGGGGAAGGCTCAGTGCCAGACTTGTAACTAGGCATTAGCAGGCAATCCTATGCAAATGAGGGGAATGATACTGAATCCCAGATTCCCCCTCATGGCTAGCCTGCACCTTACCATGTAAGTGCAGGAAGACTATGGTGCAAGCCTTAAGAGCTAGCTGACATCATAGAGGGGTGTGTCAGGCATACTGTAAGGTTATTGGAGCCCTGTGGCCTGGGTTTACTCTTAGCTTAGCAGAGCTAAGCAAGGGGGGGGGTGTCTGAAGCTGCCAAGCACACTTTATATTGCCTAAGTGGGTGTGCAAGCCACACACCATGTTTTAAATGAAAGAAAAAAGTAAACCAGGAAATAGAAGCTCCATGCACATCTGAGCACTGGGTTTGTGCGGCGCACCCCTAGGCTTAAACAGGAAGACAATGGGAAGGGTAAACAACAGTAGGAAGTTAATCATGGAGAACTAGCATAGCTGGCAGGTGAAATGTATCACAATCAACCAAATATACAGACAGTAGTCCAGCACAGCCCAGCACACTACAATAAACTATGCAAAAACCTTTCCCTCTGGTTTTTCCCACAAACTCTACACCACCGGTGTACACAACCGGGGAAACTTTACCAAACAAAAGCAACAAAATGATAGGAGCTGCATTAGCTCTCATAAATCAACATGTGGAAGAGGTTGAGGGTGGTGAGGATGAGAATGCTGGTGACCAACCCACAGTGAGGAGAAGAAGAGTCTACAGACCTAGGGTAACCTACCAGGGGCTACATGAGATGGAGATATTGGAGTGTTATAGGGTGAACAGGGACCTCCTACAGCCAGCCACGCCTCACACACAGAACCAACAGAGGGGAAACCCATCCCAGTGGATACGAAGGTATGTGTAGGCCTAAGAATACTAGCCACAGGTACCTTCCAAAGACCAACTGGGGATATCATGGGGATCTCACAGGCATCAGCATCCAGGGTACTCCACCAGTTCCTGTATGCCATGTCAGCACATGCCAGTGAGTACGTATATTTCCACAACAGCTGTCAGGCGTTGACCAGCAATGTTTCTCTTCCACCAAAGAGCAAAATACTCTGAGGTAGTGGGTGCTATAGACTACATGCACATACACATCAAAGCACCACCCGGTGAGCGGGGTAGGTTTGACATCAACTGCAAGGGCTTGTCCTCCATCAACTGCCAGGTCGTGTGCGATGCACACGGCATTATAATGAATGTGTGTGCTGGCTGCCCTGGAAGCTATCATGACTCCCACATCTGGCATATGATACAGCTGCACCAGAGATTTGCCAGTGGGGACATCCCATATGGCCACCTATTGGGGGATGCTGGTTACGTAGTGGAGCCTTGGCTGATGACACCCATCAGAAATGCACACACACCCGAACAAGAACTCCATAATGAGGCACACGCACAGACCAGAATCATAATAGAGCATGTGTTTGGGATGCTCAAGTCACAGTTCCAGTGCCTGGATATATTCAAGTCACAATTCCAGTGCCTGGATATATCCAGTGGAGCCTTGCAGTACTCTCCAGCTACATGTACCCAGATTGTCATCGTATGTGCCATGCTACACAATATGATCCTGCGGAAACAGCTGCAGCAGGAACTGCATGGGGCAGAGCCACACAACTCCCCACCATTGCCAAGGCCTGCACAGACACAGAGTGACTCAGAGGAGGAACAACCTAAGCCTGCCTCAGTAGGCAGAAGGAGGCATGCCTAGTATGCTCAGGCCTTGGCAAAGAAACAATCCATAGCACATACACTGACACAGTAGGAACCCAGGGAATGACACCTCTCTCTGACTCACACATACAGTAAAAGTGATGCCAAACATAGCACTACCTGTGCTTAACCATATATAGGGAGTGTACTATGTGCACTGGGCATAGTCAGCCCTCCAGCACCATTCTCAATACTGGCACAGTCACAAGGTAAGTCACTCTCCCTATCAATTGCTGAATGGAGGAGTATGTTTTGTTACTTGTAGCTATGGTATGGATGTGAGCATGCAAGGAAATCGGGTGGCTCAATGGGATGCCAGGAGATAGTAGATACCTATAGTGGCAGCATGAAATCTGTAACAAATACTGGTGTCACCACAGTAGTCAGTACTAGACAAGGTGACAAAACCCACTGCAGGAAATGTGGTAGGCCAAATGTGTGTCCATCTGACACACACATGCCAGTCAGGGAGGCTCACATGCACAACAACAGTATCAGCCAACAGGACAGGCATAGACAAACACAAAGAAAGGCTGTGCTAAGGACTCTGATTGATGGCTATGGAGAACAGCCCCCCTCCAGACCTACACAGACAGACTACAACAGGTCAGGCAGTGGGATGTTAGTTCTGAAGGGTAAGAAGTCTGAAACTGAAATGTAGGTTAATAAAACCTGAGAACTGTAGTACACTGATATGCCTCTAGTCTGTATGATAGGTCAAAATACAGAATGACATGGAGTACCTGAAATACCAGTACAGTCATAGCAAATGTGTACAGTTGTCAGGTGTGCCACCCCCACAATCCTGTGTAGAAATGTAATAACATGTATGTGTAGGTATAATAACAGTGGAGCACAGATTACCTGAGCTGGTCTAAGTAGCAGGACAGATTGTAGCATGTGTACAATACACAGGGCTGCGTGTGTTAGGTTGGTGTGTGTTGTATATTGTGTGAGAGTGTTCAGCATGTAGGCATGGAGAGGTTTTTCTTGGTGGCCATTGGCCAGTAGTGCTGATGACAGGGCCAAGTTCACACAACTGCAGTGCCAAACACAATGCATCCCAGCAAAACACATTTCAGCAGTAAGCCATAGTAATTGTTGGATGTAATATCTGTCACCATCTGAAAGATGGACATGGCATGAATGTGGGCCCAGACATACAAACAGTACACAGGTGGAAGTACCCCAGACAGATAGTGTATAATATGTTACTGTCAGATGGACACACCTTTGGAATTGTACATGCAGGTTAGCAGCACATTAGCTGGGTTTGTAGTATGGAATACCAATGTAGTCTGGCCAAACACTGGCAGACCACAAATGTCACAGGTATGAAGTATTGAGAAACTGCAGATGTCCCTGTACAAACCAGCATAAGTGGAATACCCCATGTATATCCATGAGTCAGATGCAAGTATTTTCCATAGCACACATGCACCCAGCTCACCCCACCATCACCCACAGATACCTCACAGGTCTTATCCCTGCTGCTGGGAATGAGTACAGTATGACCCCCACCTTTGTATGGAAACAGCCACAGAATGCAGAATGCTGAAAAGGTGTCCCATGCAGGTGTGTCCCTAGCTGTAAGCAGCTCCATGCCAGCATCCATACCACTGGATTAATATTGACAGAAACTATTGACATTAACACCTTGCACACCTACCCTGTCACCCCAGGAGAATATAGTGGCTTACAGTCTGGGGCTGTAGGAGTGACACAATGCAACGGCCTGCTACAGCTGGCCTGCATCACTACCAAATGCCCTATAGTCCTCTGCCAAAGGCCTGTGTCTCACCCGTACTGCCAATGTATGTTATGTCATGGACTCCCAACTAACAACATAGCACAGTCCACAGAACCCAAATGCAAGGCCATGTCGACAAATCCCAGTAACATGTGCACCATGTCCTACTGCATGAATTAAAGACCAACAGCAAATTACTGCTGGGATGAAGTGATAATAATAGGTAACTTATCAGATAATGTTTGCATAATGTTTGGAAGACGATAGAATAATAGAGGAGCCTGGATGCCATGGAGTGTGTGAAGTCTGAAACTCAGCCATGTGCACATACTATCCCTGCCTGCAAACACATGAATGGGTGGCTACAAACCTGCTTGTAAGCCACAATGTAAAGGGGTAATGTCCAGAAATATGACCCCTGCCTCTGGGTAACCTGTGTGAATCTGTACAGCTGTGAGGTATGGCCACAGCAAGATATGGCCATACTGTCACATTGATGGATGTACAAGCATGGGATCTTCAACCACCACTGTACCAAGGTGCTGGACCATTTACACAGACCAATCAGCAAGTGGCTGCAGCTTCCCTTCCAGAATGGCATGATTGTGCAAGAATATGTAGGCTGTAGACCACAACACTGGACACAGCTGCATTCACCCTGTGTTCCCCAGGAAATTACTGTATGCAAATATGTATACATGACAGGAGTTGATGACATAAAACATCACAATGTAAAACAGTACATATGTCTGAATATTTCTGCAACCCCAAAACCATGTAGCAGCAGCAGCACAGTCATAATTACCTGCAGTAACCCACTATCCTTTTCCCATTTTGACCTCATATTGTCAGTCAATCTACAGATATCCCACAATAACAGGTTGCTAGCTGTAGGTGTAGAACACGAACACCTGAACTGGAGTACAACATACCTGGAATGGATTCATACATCCAATATGGAATGTCATACTTGGCATGCTACCACACTTAGAGAAACAAAGCCCATGTCTGACAAGAAAATAATGAAAGGTCATAGTGGGCATGCTCCCACACTTACAGAAATGAAGCCTATGTCTGGCAACAACAGTGTGTTAAAGTGGTACTACACTATTCAGGTAGTCTGTACCTTTACTCAGTGAAGACACTGAGACAGTTCTGCTTTTACGACATTAATTTACTGCACACAAGGTTTACATCTAGCTTAACAATGAAAGGTATACACATCACCATACTTCAATTTAGAATAATCAAAGTCTCTGATACAAAAGAAAAAGTCCCAATCCTTATAGTGTCTTTTCTGCCTGCATCAGCAGTTTTGAGAATTTGCCAGAATAATAAGTATTTTCTTTCAAGCTGGTCTGCTGACAGTTTGTTGCCCATATCTTAAACATTCTGTTCCTGAAGAATAACTCCTTTTATCCTTGGCCTATCTTGCATATCATATTGATGAGACACAGCTGCATACAAGCGTTTATCTTGACCTGCTTGTAGATAATACATTTCACTAGCTGCATAGTTTATAAGAGATAAAATATTTTACTTCTGATTCTTATTAACAATGAATGCCAAGCTATATGTTTTTGCCAAGTTAGTTAGCTGAGTGCACTCTACACACTGAAATGCCGAACATTTATTTTACATTTTCAGAAAAAATCCACTGAAATCCATTTTAACCTGTTCTTTTACTCTCACAATTCCCTCTTTGCATTTAAAAAGCAGAAAATGGCTGTACATTTTCAATTTTTTTTTTAATAGTACACATTGAAAATTTCTCCAGTTTATTTAGGTTAACCATCATGATGTGCTGACCTCTATAAGTTTTTCACAAATGACAACTTAGGTAGCAATTCCAGATAGTTAGTATGACTATAATGCCTGTCACTACTAATACAGCATGTATCAACCAAATTACCAGGTTTTTCCCTGATTTTGACCAACCAGTAAAGATATCCCACCAGTTGTGAGCAGTGTCTTTTTTGGTATTTTCAGCCAAACTAAGTAGTTTATCTTTTGCAGTGATGCTTAATGCCTCATAATACAGAATACTTTTATTTCTTTTTTCCAAATAGTCTCTGAGAATTTTAGTATTGTTCATTATGTTTTTTAAATTATCCAAGATACAGGTGTATTGGGAAGCTGTATTAAGTCACAATTCCAGTTCGTGGAAATATTTACTTCTATGGGGTTCAATAAACACATATCTCTTATTATTCCATGTAAGGAAATCAACATATGATAAACATACTACAAAAGGTCATTTTAAATTATGACCTACATTTTGATCTGTAACCAGACAAATATACTGAGGAGCCACTTCTATAAACATTTGAAAAGAAGAAGGCATAACAGTCCATTTACACAAATTAACAGAATGCTGCAGTAAGCATGGTTTATAGACAGGCAAATGCTGTCCACAAATTAGTCCATTTTGAGTCTGTGTACAATACTCAATTTTATGTGTTTTTCATCTCACATCAATATAATTATCTTCAAATTGTGGCAACCAATACTCATACCCTTCTGGTATGAGAAATATTATAGGTAACACAGTAAATTGACAGATAGTGGTATCAGTAACATTATAACGTATAAACTTTCCTGTACAATATTGTGGAGTACAATATGTTACTTCAGTAAATAGCTTAATCCGATCTGTATCAGGTATCCATTTGCTAAACAATTGTCGCCAAACATTTTCATTTTGTAACATAAGTTCAGTTTGTACTCTATTTGTTTGAATTTCCACATACAAAGATTGCATAGTGGATTTTGTCCAATTTACAAAAATTGTCATGTTACCATCAAATTTCAACTGATGTAGCTGCATAGCATTATAATTGTCTAAAAATTGCTGCTGATAATTTATATTGTGCAGGTGTGTCTTCTATATTTTTGGATTCCAAGATGCTTGTAAATGCACAATCTGAGAGATATCTTCCATCACTACCTTTAAATGATTAGTTAGAATTTCAATGCCAGCTGCATTAATAGCTCCCATGCCAGTGCCTAGGCTTCCTAGCAGAGTATCCCACCATGCCCTTTTATATTGGCACCTGCCTGTATTTGGGAATGTGATGTTAAAATGTACTACAACCTTTTGATACTGTCTACCTACCATTGTACAGATAGAAGGGATTTTAACTAAATGGTCTATATGAACAGAGGTAGGTTTACCTGTTAATATTGATAGAAAATATGCCCAATGTATGCGGCCTGTAATGACTGTGACATTAGTACATATTACAGAAACTCCAGTAGTAAAATTTAGTTGTATTTTCTTATTATTGGGAGGAATACTAATTCCCTGTATACTATGATTACCACACTTCTTCATATAGGTGAAGATTAGCAGTTGTATGGATGGTGGATATTTCCTTGAATTTTCTCCTTTCCCCAAATAAAATATAGGAAAATGACATTTAATAGAAACTTTGGAATTAAATTCAAGGGTTACTTTAGGACTATTTGGTCAAATGTAATAATGACCCATAACCACGGACCAAAAGGTAACGTTACTGGGAACTATTCTATGCCCAAAGGTACAATTAGCATTAGATGGACAAATAAAGTTGTCCTGCCATCTTTGCCCACAAAAAAGATTTATCTTTGAGCTTTCATGACAACCTAGCTTTAGAGTATTATTGTCCTTGTTTATTTTCAAAACTTGCATTTCTCCTGTTTGACATCCTGCTCCAATGAGTACAGCCAGTACAATAACAAACATAATCTTCATTATGTACAATAATATAACCTTTCCATGTATTAATCTGAAAAGTTGCTTTGATAGATGCTTTTTTAACTATTTCAGACTCGGCATTTGCCATGAGTCTACAACCCCCCCCCCCCAACAAAACCTGAAGTCACTTAATGACTTTCAACTGATCTCTATGAACAAGAATTATTTTGCTCTTTTTCTTTCCTTTAACTTTGTACACTAGAGGTCCTAACTGAACAATTATTTCAAAAGGTCCTTGTCAATTACTATCCCATGGACCGTCGGTCTGGAATGTCTTGATTTGCTGCCTTTTTTGTCATCTGATCAGCATAGTTATTTAACTGAAAATTTTAATTTGTAGCTTCCTGATGAGCTTTTACCTTTAAGATACTGTAGCAACCCAAAAAGGACTGACTACAAACCAAATTCCAAATAGTCTGTAACACAGAAGCATGCTTGAGTGGTTTGCCCATGTTATCAGCAAACCCTCTCCTTCCCCATGTAGACATATGCACCTGCAGAGAATTAACTACGTATGCACTGTCTGAAAAAATATTGACAGGTGGAAAATGCTGTAACACATAAAGAACTGCTTCCAGTTCTGCTCTCTGAGCAGACATATGTCCCGGTAACTGAATCAGAGTTGGCTGGCTCATAGAAGGGTTTTCTGGTACTACTGCAAATCCAGTCTGATATTTCTATTGTCCCAAAATCGAGCACTGTCAACAAAGATGGATGGCCTGTCCTCCTGACAATCAGGAGACAGAATGAGCTTTTCTGGATTTGAAATGTGCCTAATGCATTTCTGTCATTTTCATTCATACCCCATGAAGTTAGATAAGTAATACTTATCTCCTGCCTTTATTGTTACTTGCTTGACACTAAATAATGCCAACCATTTTGCGAACACTGCTTGACTGACATCATCAATCAGTTTATTTAGCTGAGTCTCATTTACCAAAGCCTGTATGGCATAATGCGGTGTCTATACTATAATGTCTTTAGAAAAAGCTATTAGGTATTCAGTTTGTTTTAAACCCCAGTAAATGGCCAAAAGTTGCTGAATACATGGGTGATATCCCCTCTCAATATGTGTCATCTTCCTACTGAAAAATGTAATGGGGCATAAAGTCTTTCCATTTTACAATCAGAGCCCTGAGGTTATTTCTGTAAAAGCACAACAGAGAGTGTGTTGGGTCCAGCTGCTGCCTGTAACACAAAATGACGTGTTAGACTTGGAGCGTCTAACTCTGTTGCCTTGGCCAATGCTGCCTTTAAATCACAAAAAGCCTTATTTTCATTTGGTCTCCATTCCAGAAAGGGTAATTCTTTTTGGCTAGAAAGCATGTCATACAGAGAAACTGCCATGCTGGCATAATCCTCTATGATTTCCCGATTATAGTTCATGATACCCAGAAATTTGTGCAAATCTGGAATGGTAACTGGTTTATCCACTTGCAAAACTCCCTGCACCCTCTTCGAACAATGAGCATGCCCGGAAGGACATAAAATAGTACCTAGAAATTTTACTTCAGATGACGAATTGTACCTTTTCACTTATAACTTTAAACCCTGCCTCCTGCAGTGTTTGAAGGACCTGTGTCACTTTAGTTAAATGCTGTTCTTTTGTTTCAGACTGTATAAGTATGTCATCAATGTAATGCAAAACAGAATCATCAGATTCTAAACCTGTCATTTGAAACTGAGTTAAAAGTGTTGGTATGAGAGATTGCCCCCAAGTGTATGCTAATAATACTGCTGTCATTCTTAGGTGTTTAGTTTGCATTGGATACTGCTTTTGCTGAATATAAGCTATGAAATGCTGCGGAATAAAATTCCAGAAACAAAGTTCAAGTGTATCATTCCATACAGTGCCTACAGATTTAAGAACCCAAGCTTCAAATGTAATCATGTTATTAAAAATACCCTTCTTTTCATCCCACTTAGGGAGAGTTTCTAACATCCTAGACTGATAATAAACTTCAGCATAAAAACCTGCTGAGGCTATAAGACTGGTGACAGCAGTTTCTAGTGCTTTAGATTGATATTTTTCTAGCAGGGCTTGCAATCTTAAAAGATCTTAATTAGTGAAGTCTGTTGCTGTAGCAGCCTTAGATTCCTGTGCCTCCAAATGAGCTCATAATGTGTTTATTTCTTCCCTAGCAACAATTATGTCATGTTGTGCTTCAGCCAGCTGCTTGTCATATTTTTCTTGCAAATGGACACATTTACTCATTAACACTTTTATCATACAAATAGCTTAACTGCCCTGTTCAATAACAGTTTGTGTAAAGGTCTTAAATTTAGTCTGTGAGACTTTCAAAAACTAAGAAAATTCTTTTGTACATTCAGAGGTGCCAGCATGCAGTTTACCAGAGGCATTCCATTTATCACAGTAAGTCTGAAAATGACCCATGAGGTCAAGATCCTGCTGGTTGCTAACTTTAGCAATCCAAATTTTAAACTCCTGCAAATCAGACTGTAAAGTACAAACTTTGACATCTGCATTACCTTCTAACACATCTTTTGCAACAGGATATATAGAAACAGGAACCATTGTCTGTGCTTCAAGTGTTACTTTACCCTGGCTGTGTTCCAGGTTTTGGACAATACATTTATGACAAGGCGTGCAAAAAACAACATTTAAATAATTGCAAATAGCACATTTTGTACATTCTGTGGCACTTTTGCCTTATGTAGTAAAGACTTACAGGAGCTAACATGCTGATTATACCATGTATTTAAATAATTCCACACATTTATATATGGTTCAGACACATCAAAAGTAAAAGACTGAATGCACTTTTTGGCATTTTCATGAATTGCATTCATTGTTAAAAGAAAAAAACAGAAGAAAATATTTACCACAAATGCACATGACAAGGTGGCCAGTCTTGACACGAAGATCAGTTTTGGGAAAATTTTCTGCTGTCTTTCTCTAGATGTTGGTGATAGGAAAATTTAGGCAGTAGTATTTTCACATCTCATGAATCAACAACTGTCTGAAGAAAAATTACCATACTGCCCTGTACTGCGCTGCAGTGTTTCTCCTCCAGTCAATGGACAAAGTTTAGTAAGAGAAGAATTGATTTTAAAAAAAGGTCAAAGTTAGAATGTTGCAGTGTGAGAGGCAACTCTTCAGGTCACCCCCCCCCCTCGGTTGTTCGGACTGTACTGGTCTCACCACTTTTAAAGTGGTACTACACTTTTCAGGTAGTCTGTACCTTTACTCAGTGAAGACACTGAGACAGTTCTGCTGTTATGACATTCCCTTACTGCAAATGAGGTTTACATCTAGCTTAACAATGAAAGGTATACACATCACCATACTTCAACTTAGAATAATCAAAGTCTTTGATACAAAAGAAAAAGTCCCAATCCTTATAGTGTCTTTTCTGCCTGCATCAGCAGTTTTGAGAATTTGCCAGAATAATAAGTATTTTCTTTCAAGCTGGTCTGCTGACAGTTTGTTGCCCATATCTTAAACATTATGTTCCTGAAGAATAACTCCTTTTATCCTTGGCCTATCTTGCATATCATATTGATGAGACACAGCTGCATACAAGCGTTTATCTTGACCTGCTTGTAGATAATACATTTCACTAGCTGCATAATTTATAAGAGATAAAATATTTTACTTCTGATTCTTATTAACAATGAATGCCAAGCTATATGTTTTTGCCAAGTTAGTTAGCAGAGTGCACTCTACACACTGAAATGCCGAACATTTATTTTACATTTTCAGAAAAAATCCACTGAAATCCATTTTAACCTGTTCTTTTACTCTCACAATTCCCTCTTTGCATTTAAAAAGCAGAAAATGGCTGTACATTTTCAATTTTTTTTTAATGGTACACATTGAAAATTTCTCCAGTTTATTTAGGTTAACCGTCATGATTTGCTGACCTCTATAAGTTTTTCACAAATGACAACTTAGGTAGCAATTCCAGATAGTTAGTATGACTATAATGCCTGTCACTACTAATACAGCATGTATCAACCAAATTACCAGGTTTTTCCCTGATTTTGACCAACCAGTAAAGATATCCCACCAGTTGTGAGCAGTGTCTTTTTTGGTATTTTCAGCCAAACTAAGTAGTTTATCTTTTGCAGTGATGCTTAATGCCTCATAATACAGAATACTTTTATTTCTTTTTTCCAAATAGTCTCTGAGAATTTTAGTATTGTTCATTATGTTTTTTAAATTATCCAAGATACAGGTGTATTGGGAAGCTGTATTAAGTCACAATTCCAGTTCTTGGAAATATTTACTTCTATGGGGTTCAATAAACACATATCTCTTATTATTCCATGTAAGGAAATCAACATATGATAAACATACTAACAAAGGTCATTTTAAATTATGACCTACATTTTGATCTGTAACCAGACAAATATACTGAGGAGCCACTTCTATAAACATTTGAAAAGAAGAAGGCATAACAGTCCATTTACACAAACTAACAGAGTGCTGCAGTAAGCATGGTTTATAGACAGGCAAATGCTGTCCACAAATTAGTCCATTTTGAGTCTGTGTACAATACTCAGTTTTATGTGTTTTTCATCTCACATCAATATAATTATCTTCAAATTGTGGCAACCAATACTCATACCCTTCTGGTATGAGAAATATTATAGGTAACACAGTAAATTGACAGATAGTGGTATCAGTAACATTATAATGTATAAACTTTCCTGTACAATATTGTGGAGTACAATATGTTACTTCAGTAAATAGCTTAATCTGATTTGTATCAGGTATCGATTTGCTAAACAATTGTCGCCAAACATTTTCATTTTGTAACATAAGTTCAGTTTGTACTCCATTTTTTTGAATTTCCACATACAAAGACTGCATAGTGGATTTTGTCCAATTTACAAAAATTGTCATGTTACCATCAAATTTCAACTGATGTAGCTGCATAGCATTATAATTGTCTAAAAATTGCTGCTGATAATTTATATTGTGCAGGTGTGTCTTCTATATTTTTGGATTCCAAGATGCTTGTAAATGCACAATCTGAGAGATATCTTCCACCACTACCTTTAAATGATTAGTTAGAATTTCAATGCCAGCTGCATTAATAGCTCCCATGCCAGTGCCTAGGCTTCCTAGCAGAGTATCCCACCATGCCCTTTTATATTGGCACCTGCCTGTATTTGGGAATGTGATGTTAAAATGTACTACAACCTTTTGATACTGTCTACCTACCATTGTACAGATAGAAGGGATTTTAACTAAATGGTCTATATGAACAGAGGTAGGTTTACCTGTTAATATTGATAGAAAATATGCCCAATGTATGCGGCCTGTAATGACTGTGACATTAGTACATATTACAGAAACTCCAGTAGTAAAATTTAGTTGTATTTTCTTATTATTGGGAGGAATACTAATTCCCTGTATACTATGATTACCACACTTCTTCATATAGGTGAAGATTAGCAGTTGTATGGATGGTGGATATTTCCTTGAATTTTCTCCTTTCCCCAAATAAAATATAGGAAAATGACATTTAATAGAAACTTTGGAATTAAATTCAAGGGTTACTTTAGGACTATTTGGTCAAATGTAATAATGACCCATAACCACGGACCAAAAGGTAACGTTACTGGGAACTATTCTATGCCCAAAGGTACAATTAGCATTAGATGGACAAATAAAGTTGTCCTGCCATCTTTGCCCACAAAAAAGATTTATCTTTGAGCCTTCATGACAACCTAGCTTTAGAGTATTATTGTCCTTGTTTATTTTCAAAACTTGCATTTCTCCTGTTTGACATCCTACCCCAAGGGTTCCAATGAGTACAGCCAGTACAATAACAAACATAATCTTCATTATGTACAATAATATAACCTTTCCATGTATTAATCTGAAAAGTTGCTTTGATAGATGCTTTTTTAACTATTTCAGACTCGGCATTTGCCATGAGTCTACAACCCCCCCCCCCCCACAAAACCTGAAGTCACTTAATGACTTTCAACTGATCTCTATGAACAAGAATTATTTTGCTCTTTTTCTTTCCTTTAACTTTGTACACTAGAGGTCCTAACTGAACAATTATTTCAAAAGGTCCTTGTCAATTACTATCCCATGGACCGTCGGTCTGGAACATCTTGATTTGCTGCCTTTTTTGCCATCTGATCAGCATAGCTATTTAACTGAAAATTTTAATTTGTAGCTTTCTGATGAGCTTTTACCTTTAAGATACTGTAGCAACCCACAAAGGACTGACTACAAACCAAATTCCAAATAGTCTGTAACACAGAAGAATGCTTGAGTGGTTTGCCCATGTTATCAGCAAACCCTCTCCTTCCCCATGTAGACATATGCACCTGCAGAGAATTAACTATGTATGCACTGTCTGAAAAAATATTGACAGGTGGAAAATGCTGTAACACATAAAGAACTGCTTCCAGTTCTGCTCTCTGAGCAGACATATGTCCCGGTAACTGAATCAGAGTTGGCTGGCTCATAGAAGGGTTATCTGGTACTACTGCAAATCCAGCTGATATTTCTATTGTCCCAAAATCGAGCACTGTCAACAAAGATGGATGGCCTGTCCTCCTGAAAATCAGGAGACAGAATGGGCTTTTCTGGATTTGAAATGTGCCTAATGCATTTCTGTCATTTTCTTTCATACCCCATGAAGTTAGATAAGTAATACTTATCTCCTGCCTTTATTGTTACTTGCTTGACACTAAATAATGCCAACCATTTTGCGAACACTGCTTGACTGACATCATCAATCAGTTTATTTAGCTGAGTCTCATGTACCAAAGCCTGTATGGCATAATGCGGTGTCTATACTATAATGTCTTTAGAAAAAGCTATTAGGTATTCAGTTTGTTTTAAACCCCAGTAAATGGCCAAAAGTTGCTGAATACATGGGTGATATCCCCTCTCAATATGTGTCATCTTCCTACTGAAAAATGTAATGGGGCATAAAGTCTTTCCATTTTACAATCAGAGCCCTGAGGTTATTTCTGTAAAAGCACAACAGAGAGTGTGTTGGGTCCAGCTGCTGCCTGTAACACAAAATGACGTGTTAGACTTGGAGCTTCTAATTCTGTAGCCTTGGCCAATGCTGCCTTTAAATCACAAAAAGCCGTATTTTCATTTGGTCTCCATTCCAGAAAGGGTAATTCTTTTTGGCTAGAAAGCATGTCATACAGAGAAACTGCCATGCTGGCATAATCCTCTATGATTTCCCGATTATAGTTCATGATACCCAGAAATTTGTGCAAATCTGGAATGGTAACTGGTTTATCCACTTGCAAAACTCCCTGCACCCTCTTCGAACAATGAGTATGCCCGGAAGGACGTAAAATAGTACCTAGAAATTTTACTTCAGATGACGAATTGTACCTTTTCACTTATAACTTTAAACCCTGCCTCCTGCAGTGTTTGAAGGACCTGTGTCACTTTAGTTAAATGCTGTTCTTTTGTTTCAGACTGTATAAGTATGTCATCAATGTAATGCAAAACAGAATCATCAGATTCTAAACCTGTCATTTGAAACTGAGTTAAAAGTGTTGGTATGAGAGATTGCCCCCAAGTGTATGCTAATAATACTGCTGTCATTCTTAGGTGTTTAGTTTGCATTGGATACTGCTTTTGCTGAATATAAGCTATGAAATGCTGCGGAATAAAATTCCAGAAACAAAGTTCAAGTGTATCATTCCATACAGTGCCTACAGTTTTAAGAACCCAAGCTTCAAATGTAATCATGTTATTAAAAATACCCTTCTTTTCATCCCACTTAGGGAGAGTTTCTAACATCCTAGACTGATAATAAACTTCAGCATAAAAACCTGCTGAGGCTATAAGACTGGTGACAGCAGTTTCTAGTGCTTTAGATTGATATTTTTCTAGCAGGGCTTGCAATCTTAAAAGATCTTAATTAGTGAAGTCTGTTGCTGTAGCAGCCTTAGATTCCTGTGCCTCCAAATGAGCTCATAATGTGTTTATTTCTTCCCTAGCAACAATTATGTCATGTTGTGCTTCAGCCAGCTGCTTGTCATATTTTTCTTGCAAATGGACACATTTACTCATTAACACTTGTATCATACAAATAGCTTTACTGCCCTGTTCAATAACAGTTTGTGTAAAGGTCTTAAATTTAGTCTGTGAGACTTTCAAAAACTAAGAAAATTCTTTTGTACATTCAGAGGTGCCAGCATGCAGTTTACCAGAGGCATTCCATTTATCACAGTAAGTCTGAAAATGACCCATGAGGTCAAGATCCTGCTGGTTGCTAACTTTAGCAATCCAAATTTTAAACTCCTGCAAATCAGACTGTAAAGTACAAACTTTGACATCTGCATTACCTTCTAACACATCTTTTGCAACAGGATATATAGAAACAGGAACCATTGTCTGTGCTTCAAGTGTTACTTTACCCTGGCTGTGTTCCAGGTTTTGGACAATACATTTATGACAAGGCGTGCAAAAAACAACATTTAAATAATTGCAAATAGCACATTTTGTACATTCTGTGGCACTTTTGCCTTATGTAGTAAAGACTTACAGGAGCTAACATGCTGATTATACCATGTATTTAAATAATTCCACACATTTATATATGGTTCAGACACATCAAAAGTAAAAGACTGAATGCACTTTTTGGCATTTTCATGAATTGCATTCATTGTTAAAAGAAAAAAACAGAAGAAAATATTTACCACAAATGCACATGACAAGGTGGCCAGTCTTGACACGAAGATCAGTTTTGGGAAAATTTTCTGCTGTCTTTCTCTAGATGTTGGTGATAGGAAAATTTAGGTAGTAGTATTTTCACATCTCATGAATCAACAACTGTCTGAAGAAAAATTACCATACTGCCCTGTACTGCGCTGCAGTGTTTCTCCTCCAGTCAATGGACAAAGTTTAGAAGAGAAGAATTGATTTTAAAAAAAGGTCTAAGTTAGAATGTTGCAGTGTGAGAGGCAACTCTTCAGGTCACCCCCCCCCCTCGGTTGTTCGGACTGTACTGGTCTCACCACTTTTAAAGTGGTACTACACTTTTCAGGTAGTCTGTACCTTTACTCAGTGAAGACACTGAGACAGTTCTGCTGTTATGACATTCCCTTACTGCAAATGAGGTTTACATCTAGCTTAACAATGAAAGGTATACACATCACCATACTTCAACTTAGAATAATCAAAGTCTCTGATACAAAAGAAAAAGTCCCAATCCTTATAGTGTCTTTTCTGCCTGCATCAGCAGTTTTGAGAATTTGCCAGAATAATAAGTATTTTCTTTCAAGCTGGTCTGCTGACAGTTTGTTGCCCATATCTTAAACATTCTGTTCCTGAAGAATAACTCCTTTTATCCTTGGCCTATCTTGCATATCATATTGATGAGACACAGCTGCATACAAGCGTTTATCTTGACCTGCTTGTAGATAATACATTTCACTAGCTGCATAGTTTATAAGAGATAAAATATTTTACTTCTGATTCTTATTAACAATGAATGCCAAGCTATATGTTTTTGCCAAGTTAGTTAGCTGAGTGCACTCTACACACTGAAATGCCGAACATTTATTTTACATTTTCAGAAAAAATCCACTGAAATCCATTTTAACCTGTTCTTTTACTCTCACAATTCCCTCTTTGCATTTAAAAAGCAGAAAATGGCTGTACATTTTCAATTTTTTTTTAATGGTACACATTGAAAATTTCTCCAGTTTATTTAGGTTAACCATCATGATTTGCTGACCTCTATAAGTTTTTCACAAATGACAACTTAGGTAGCAATTCCAGATAGTTAGTATGACTATAATGCCTGTCACTACTAATACAGCATGTATCAACCAAATTACCAGGTTTTTCCCTGATTTTGACCAACCAGTAAAGATATCCCACCAGTTGTGAGCAGTGTCTTTTTTGGTATTTTCAGCCAAACTAAGTAGTTTATCTTTTGCAGTGATGCTTAATGCCTCATAATACAGAATACTTTTATTTCTTTTTTCCAAATAGTCTCTGAGAATTTTAGTATTGTTCATTATGTTTTTTAAATTATCCAAGATACAGGTGTATTGGGAAGCTGTATTAAGTCACAATTCCAGTTCTTGGAAATATTTACTTCTATGGGGTTCAATAAACACATATCTCTTATTATTCCATGTAAGGAAATCAACATATGATAAACATACTACAAAAGGTCATTTTAAATTATGACCTACATTTTGATCTGTAACCAGACAAATATACTGAGGAGCCACTTCTATAAACATTTGAAAAGAAGAAGGCATAACAGTCCATTTACACAAATTAACAGAATGCTGCAGTAAGCATGGTTTATAGACAGGCAAATGCTGTCCACAAATTAGTCCATTTTGAGTCTGTGTACAATACTCAATTTTATGTGTTTTTCATCTCACATCAATATAATTATCTTCAAATTGTGGCAACCAATACTCATACCCTTCTGGTATGAGAAATATTATAGGTAACACAGTAAATTGACAGATAGTGGTATCAGTAACATTATAATGTATAAACTTTCCTGTACAATATTGTGGAGTACAATATGTTACTTCAGTAAATAGCTTAATCCAATCTGTATCAGGTATCCATTTGCTAAACAATTGTCGCCAAACATTTTCATTTTGTAAAATAAGTTCAGTTTGTGCTCTATTTTTTTGAATTTCCACATACAAAGATTGCATAGTGGATTTTGTCCAATTTACAAAAATTGTCATGTTACCATCAAATTTCAACTGATGTAGCTGCATAGCATTATAATTGTCTAAAAATTGCTGCTGATAATTTATATTGTGCAGGTGTGTCTTCTATATTTTTGGATTCCAAGATGCTTGTAAATGCACAATCTGAGAGATATCTTCCACCACTACCTTTAAATGATTAATTAGAATTTCAATGCCAGCTGCATTAATAGCTCCCATGCCAGTGCCTAGGCTTCCTAGCAGAGTATCCCACCATGCCCTTTTATATTGGCACCTGCCTGTATTTGGGAATGTGATGTTAAAATGTACTGCAACCTTTTGATACTGTCTACCTACCATTGTACAGATAGAAGGGATTTTAACTAAATAGTCTATATGAACAGATGTAGGTTTACCTGTTAATATTGATAGAAAATATGCCCAATTTATGCGGCCTGTAATGACTGTGACATTAGTACATATTACAGAAACTCCAGTAGTAAAATTTAGTTGTATTTTCTTATTATTGGGAGGAATACTAATTCCCTGTATACTATGATTACCACACTTCTTCATATAGGTGAAGATTAGCAGTTGTATGGATGGTGGATATTTCCTTGAATTTTCTCCTTTCCCCAAATAAAATATAGGAAAATGACATTTAATAGAAACTTTGGAATTAAATTCAAGGGTTACTTTAGGACTATTTGGTCAAATGTAATAATGACCCATAACCACGGACCAAAAGGTAACGTTACTGGGAACTATTCTATGCCCAAAGGTACAATTAGCATTAGATGGACAAATAAAGTTGTCCTGCCATCTTTGCCCACAAAAAAGATTTATCTTTGAGCTTTCATGACAACCTAGCTTTAGAGTATTATTGTCCTTGTTTATTTTCAAAACTTGCATTTTTCCTGTTTGACACCCTACCCCAAGGGCACCTATGAGTACAGCCAGTACAATAACAAACATAATCTTCATTATGTACAATAATATAACCTTTCCATGTATTAATCTGAAACGTTGCTTTGATAGATGCTTTTTAAACTATTTCAGACTCGGCATTTGCCATGAGTCTACAACCCCCCCCCCCAACTCAACCTGAAGTCACTTAATGACTTTCAACTGATCTCTATGAACAAGAATTATTTTGCTCTTTTTCTTTCCATTAACTTTGTACACTAGAGGTCCTAACTGAACAATTATTTCAAAAGGTCCTTGTCAATTACTATCCCATGGACCGTCGGTCTGGAACGTCTTGATTTGCTGCCTTTGTTGCCATCTGATCAGCATAGTTATTTAAATGAAAATTTTAATTTGTAGCTTTCTGATGAGCTTTTACCTTTAAGATACTGTAGCAACCCACAAAGGACTGACTACAAACCAAATTTCAAATAGTCTGTAACACAGAAGCATGCCTGAGTGGTTTGCCCATGTTATCAGCAAACCCTCTCCTTCCCCATGTAGACATATGCACCTGCAGAGAATTAACTACATATGCACTGTCTGAAAAAAAATTGACAGGTGGAAAATGCTGTAACACATAAAGAACTGCTTCCAGTTCTGTTCTCTGAGCAGACTTATGTCCCGGTAACTGAATCAGAGTTGGCTGGCTCATAGAAGGGTTTTCTGGTACTACTGCAAATCCAGTCTGATATTTCTATTGTCCCAAAATCGAGCACTGTCAACAAAGATGGATGGCCTGTCCTCCTGAAAATCAGGAGACAAAGTTCTGGATTTCCATTCAGTGCCTACAGTTTTAAGAACCCAAGCTTCAAATGTAATCATGTTATTAAAAATACCCTTCTTTTCATCCCACTTAGGGAGAGTTTCTAACATCCTAGACTGATGATAAACTTCAGCATAAAAACCTGCTGAGGCTATGATAAGACTGGTGACAGCAGTTTCTAATGCTTTAGATTGATATTTTTCTAACAGGGCTTGCAATCTTAAAAGATCTTAATTAGTGAAGTCTGTTGCTGTAGCAGCCTTAGATTCCTGTGCCTCCAATTGAGCTCATAATGTGTTTATTTCTTCCCTAGCAACAATTATGTCATGTTGTGCTTCAGCCAGCTGCTTGTCATATTTTTCTTGCAAATGGACACGTTTACTCATTAACACTTTTATAATACAAATAGCTTAACTGCCCTGTTCAATAACAGTTTGTGTAAAGGTCTTAATTTTAGTCTGTGAGACTTTCAAAAACTAAGAAAATTCTTTTGTACATTCAGAGGTGTCAGCATGCAGTTTACCAGAGGCATTCCATTTATCACAGTAAATCTGAAAATGACCCATGAGGTCAAGATCCTGCTGGTTGCTAACTTTAGCAATCCAAATTTTAAACTCCTGCAAATCAGACTGTAAAGTACAAACTTTGACATCTGCATTACCTTCTAACACATCTTTTGCAACAGGATATATAGAAACAGGAACCATTGTCAGTGCTTCAAGTGTTACTTTACCCTGGCTGTGTACCAGGTTTTGGACAATACATTTATGACAAGGCGTGCAAAAAACAACATTTAAATAATTGCAAATAGCACATTTTTGTACATTCTGTGGCACTTTTGCCTTATGTAGTAAAGACTTACAGGTGCTAACATGCTGATTATACCATGTATTTAAATAATTCCACACATTTATATATGGTTCAGACACATCAAAAGTAAAAGACTGAATGCACTTTTTGGCATTTTCATGAATTGTATTCATTGTTAAAAGAAAAAACAGAAGAAAATATTTACCACAAATGCTCAGGACAAGGTGGCCAGACTTGACACGAAGATCAGTTTTGGGAAAATTTTCTGCTGTCTTTCTCTAGATGATGGTGATAGGAAAATTTAGGCCATAGTATTTTCACATCTCATGAATCAATAACTGTCTGAAGAAAAATTACCATACTGCCCTGTACTGCGCTGCAGTGTTTCTCCTCCAGTCAATGGACAAAGTTTAGTAAGAGAAGAATTGATTTTAAAAAAAGGTCTAAGTTAGAATGTTGCAGTGTGAGAGGCACCTCTTCAGGTCAACCCCCCCCCTCGGTTGTTCGGACTGCACTGGTCTCACCACTTTTAAAGTGGTACTACACTTTTCAGGTAGTCTGTACCTTTACTCAGTGAAGACACTGAGACAGTTCTGCTGTTATGACATTCCCTTACTGCAAACGAGGTTTACATCTAACTTAACAATGAAAGGTATACACATCACTATACTTCAACTTAGAATAATCAAAGTCTCTGATACAAAAGAAAAACTCCCAATCCTTATAGGCTCTTTTCTGCCTGCATCAGCAGTTTTGAGAATTTGCCAGAATAATAAGTATTTTCTTTCAAGTTGGTCTGCTGACAGTTTGTTGCCCATATCTTAAACATTCTGTTTCTGAAGAATAACTCCTTTTATCCTTGGCCTATCTTGCATATCATATTGATGGGACACAGCTGCATACAAGCGTTTATCTTGACCTGCTTGTAGATAATACATTTCACAAGCTGCATAGTTTATAAGAGATACAATATTTTACTTCTGATTCTTATTAACAACGAATGCCAAGCTATATGTTTTTGCCAAGTTAGTTAGCTGAGTGCACTCTACACACTGAAATGTTGAACATTTATTTTACATTTTCAGAAAAAAATCCACTGAAATCCATTTTAACCTGTTCTTTTACTCTCACAATTCCCTCTTTGCATTTAAAAAGCAGAAAATGGCTGTACATTTTCATTTTTTTTAATGGTACACATTGAACATTTCTCCAGTTTATTTAGGTTAACCATCATGATTTGCTGACCTCTACAGGTTTTTCACAAATGACAACTTAGGTAGCAATTCCAGATAGTTAGTATGACTATAATGCCTGTCACTACTAATACAGCATGTATCAACCAAATTACCAGGTTTTTCCCTGATTTTGACCAACCAGTAAAGATATCTCACCAGTTGTGAGCAGTGTCTTTTTTGGTATTTTCAGCCAAACTAAGTAGTTTATCTTTTGCAGTGATGCTTAATGCCTCATAATACAGAATACTTTTTTTTCTTTTTTCCAAATAGTCTCTGAGAATTTTAGTATTGTTCATTATGTTTTTTTAAATTATCCAAGATACAGGTGTATTGGGAAGCTGTATTAAGTCACAATTCCAGTTCTTGAAAATATTTACTTCTATGGGGTTCAATAAACACATATCTCTTATTATTCCATGTAAGGAAATCAACATATGATAAATATACTACAAAAGGTCATTTTAAATTATGACCTACATTTTGATCTGTAACCAGACAAATATACTGAGGAGCCACTTCTATAAACATTTGAAAAGAAGAATGCATAACAGTCCATTTACACAAATTAACAGAACGCTGCAGTAAGCATGGTTTATAGACAGGCAAATGCTGTCCACAAATTAGTCCATTTTGAGTCTGTGTACAATACTCAATTTTATGTGTTTTTCATCTCACATCAATATAATTATCTTCAAATTGTGGCAACCAATACTCATACCCTTCTGGTATGAGAAATATTACAGGTAACTCAGTAAATTGACAGATAGTGGTATCAGTAACATTATAATGTATAAACTTTCCTGTACAATATTGTGGAGTACAATATGTTACTTCAGTAAATAGCTTAATCTGATCTGTATCAGGTATCCATTTGCTAAACAATTGTCGCCAAACATTTTCGTTTTGTAACATAAGTTCAGTTTGTACTCTATTTTTTTGAATTTCCACATACAAAGATTGCATAGTGGATTTTGTCCAATTTACAAAAATTGTCATGTTACCATCAAATTTCAACTGATGTAGCTGCATAGCATTATAATTGTCTAAAAATTGCTGCTGATAATTTATATTGTGTAGGTGTGTCTTCTATATTTTCCAAGATGCTTGTAAATGCACAATCTGAGAGATATCTTCCACCACTACCTTTAAATGATTAGTTAGAATTTTAATGCCAGCTGCATTAATAGCTCCCATGCCAGTGCCTAGGCTTCCTAGCAGAGTATCCCACCATGCCCTTTTATATTGGCACCTGCCTGTATTTGGGAATGTGATGTTAAAATGTACTACAACCTTTTGATACTGTCTACCTACCATTGTACAGATAGAAGGGATTTTAACTAAATGGTCTATATGAAAAGAGGTAGGTTTACCTGTTAATATTGATAGAAAATATGCCCAATGTATGCGGCCTGTAATGACTGTGACATTAGTACATATTACAGAAACTCCAGTAGTAAAATGTAGTTGTATTTTCTTATTATTGGGAGGAATACTAATTCCCTGTATACTATGATTACCACACTTCTTCATATAGGTGAAGATTAGCAGTTGTATGGATGGTGGATATTTCCTTGAATTTTCTCCTTTCCCCAAATAAAATATAGGAAAATGACATTTAATAGAAACTTTGGAATTAAATTCAAGGGTTACTTTAGGACTATTTGGTCAAATGTAATAATGACCCATAACCACGGACCAAAAGGTAACGTAACTGGGAACTATTCTATGCCCAAAGGTACAATTAGCATTAGATGGACAAATAAAGTTGTCCTGCCATCTTTGCCCACAAAAAAGATTTATCTTTGAGCTTTCATGACAACCTAGCTTTAGAGTATTATTGTCCTTGTTTATTTTCAAAACTTGCATTTCTCCTGTTTGACACCCTACCCCAAGGGCTCCAATGAGTACAGCCAGTACAATAACAAACATAATCTTCATTATGTACAATAATATAACCTCTCCATATATTAATCTAAAAAGTTGCTTTGATAGATGCTTTTTTAACTATTTCAGACTCGGCATTTGCCATGAGTCTACAACCCCACAAAACCTGAAGTCACTTAATGACTTTCAACTGATCTCTATGAACAAAAATTATTTTTTGCTCTTTTTCTTTCCTTTAAATTTGTACACTAGAGGTCCTAACTGAACAATTATTTCAAAAGGTCCTTGTCAATTACTATCCCATGGACCGTCGGTCTGGAACATCTTGATTTGCTGCCTTTTTTGCCATCTGATCAGCATAGTTATTTAAATGAAAATTTTAATTTGTAGCTTTCTGATGAGCTTTTACCTTTAAGATACTGTAGCAACCCACAAAGGACTGACTACAAACCAAATTCCAAATAGTCTGTAACACAGAAGCATGCTTGAGTGGTTTGCCCATGTTATCAGCAAACCCTCTTCTTCCCCATGTAGACATATGCACCTGCAGAGAATTAACTACGTATGCACTGTCTGAAAAATATTGACAGGTGGAAAATGCTGTAACACATAAAGAACTGCTTCCAGTTCTGCTCTCTGAGCAGACATATGTCCCGGTAATTGAATCAGAGTTGGCTGGCTCATAGAAGGGTTTTCTGGTTTTACTGCAAATCCAGTCTGATATTTCTATTGTCCCAAAATCGAGCACTGTCAACAAAGATGGATGGCCTGTCCTCCTGAAAATCAGGAGACAGAATGGGCTTTTCTGGATTTGAAATGTGCCTAATGCATTTCTGTCATTTTCTTTCATACCCCATGAAGTTATATAAGTAATACTTATCTCCTGCCTTTATTGTTACTTGCTTGACACTAAATAATGCCAACCATTTTGCGAACACTGCTTGACTGACATCATCAATCAGTTTATTTAGCTGAGTCTCATTTACCAAAGCCTGTATGGCATAATGCGGTGTCTGTACTATAATGTCTTTAGAAAAAGCTATTAGGTATTCAGTTTGTTTTAAACCCCAGTAAATGGCCAAAAGTTGCTGAATACATGGGTGATATCCCCTCTCAATATGTGTCATCTTCCTACTGAAAAATGTAATGGGGCATAAAGTCTTTCCATTTTACAATGAGAGCCCTGAGGTTATTTCTGTAAAAGCACAACAGAGAGTGTGTTGGGTCCAGCTGCTGCCTGTAACACAAAATGACATGTTAGACTTGGAGCTTCTAATTCTGTAGCCTTGGCCAATGCTGCCTTTAAATCACAAAAAGCCTTATTTTCATTTGGTCTCCATTCCAGAAAGGGTAATTCTTTTTGGCTAGAAAGCATGTCATACAGAGAAACTGCCATGCTGGCATAATCCTCTATGATTTCCCGGTTATAGTTCATGATACCCAGAAATTTGTGCAAATCTGGAATGGTAACTGGTTTATCCACTTGAAAAACTCCCTGCACCCTCTCCGAACAATGAGTATGCCCGGAAGGACGTAAAATAGTACCTAGAAATTTTACTTCAGATGACGAATTGTACCTTTTCACTTATAACTTTAAACCCTGCCTCCTGCAGTGTTTGAAGGACCTGTGTCACTTTAGTAAAATGCTGTTCTTTTGTTTCAGACTGTATAAGTATGTCATCAATGTAATGCAAAACAGAATCATCAGATTCTAAACCTGTCATTTGAAACTGAGTTAAAAGTGTTGGTATGAGAGATTGCCCCCAAGTGTATGCTAATAATACTGCTGTCATTCTTAGGTGTTTAGTTTGCACTGGATACTGCTTTTGCTGAATATAAGCTATGAAATGCTGCGGAATAAAATTCCAGAAACAAAGTTCAAGTGTATCATTCCATACAGTGCCTACAGTTTTAAGAACCCAAGCTTCAAATGTAATCATGTTATTAAAAATACCCTTCTTTTCATCCCACTTAGGGAGAGTTTCTAACATCCTAGACTGATGATAAACTTCAGCATAAAAACCTGCTGAGGCTATGATAAGACTGGTGACAGCAGTTTCTAGTGCTTTAGATTGATATTTTTCTAACAGGGCTTGTAATCTTAAAAGATCTTAATTAGTGAAGTCTGTTGCTGTAGCAGCCTTAGATTCCTGTGTCTCCAATTGAGCTCATAATGTGTTTATTTCTTCCCTAGCAACAATTATGTCATGTTGTGCTTCAGCCAGCTGCTTGTTATATTTTTCTTGCAAATGGACACGTTTACTCATTAACACTTTTATCATACAAATAGCTTTACTGCCCTGTTCAATAACAGTTTGTGTAAAGGTCTTAATTTTAGTCTGTGAGACTTTCAAAAACTAAGAAAATTCTTTTGTACATTCAGAGGTGTCAGCATGCAGTTTACCAGAGGCATTCCATTTATCACAGTAAGTCTGAAAATGACCCATGAGGTCAAGATCCTGCTGGTTGCTAACTTTAGCAATCCAAATTTTAAACTCCTGCAAATCAGACTGTAAAGTACAAACTTTGACATCTGCATTACCTTCTAACACATCTTTTGCAACAGGATATATAGAAACAGGAACCATTGTCTGTGCTTCAAGTGTTACTTTACCCTGGCTGTGTTCCAGGTTTTGGACAATACATTTATGACAAGGCGTGCAAAAAACAACATTTAAATAATTGCAAATAGCACATTTTTGTACATTCTGTGGCACTTTTGCCTTATGTAGTAAAGACTTACAGGTGCTAACATGCTGATTATACCATGTATTTAAATAATTCCACACATTTATATATGGTTCAGACACATCAAAAGTAAAAGACTGAATGCACTTTTTGGCATTTTCATGAATTGCATTCATTGTTAAAAGAAAAAACAGAAGAAAATATTTACCACAAATACTCAGGACAAGGTGGCCAGTCTTGACACGAAGATCAATTTTGGGAACATTTTCTGCTGTCTTTCTCTAGATGTTGGTGATAGGAAAATTTAGGCAGTAGTATTTTCACATCTCATGAATCAACAACTGTCTGAAGAAAAATTACCATACTGCCCTGTACTGCGCTGCAGTGTTTCTCCTCCAGTCAATGGACAAAGTTTAGTAAGAGAAGAATTGATTTTAAAAAAAGGTCTAAGTTAGAATGTTGCAGTGTGAGAGGCACCTCTTCAGGTCACCCCCCTCGGTTGTTCGGACTGTACTGGTCTCACCACTTTTAAAGTGGTACTACACTTTTCAGGTAGTCTGTACCTTTACTCAGTGAAGACACTGAGACAGTTTTGCTGTTATGACATTCCCTTACTGCAAACGAGGTTTACATCTAGCTTAACAATGAAAGGTATACACATCACCATACTTCAACTTAGAATAATCAAAGTCTCTGATACAAAAGAAAAAGTCCCAATCCTTATAGTGTCTTTTCTGCCTGCATCAGCAGTTTTGAGAATTTGCCAGAATAATAAGTATTTTCTTTCAAGCTGGTCTGCTGACAGTTTGTTGCCCATATCTTAAACATTCTGTTCCTGAAGAATAACTCCTTTTATCCTTGGCCTATCTTGCATATCATATTGATGAGACACAGCTGCATACAAGCGTTTATCTTGACCTGCTTGTAGATAATACATTTCACAAGCTGCATAGTTTATAAGAGATAAAATATTTTACTTCTGATTCTTATTAACAATGAATGCCAAGCTATATGTTTTTGCCAAGTTAGTTAGCTGAGTGCACTCTACACACTGAAACGCCGAACATTTATTTTACATTTTCAGAAAAAATCCACTGAAATCCATTTTAACCTGTTCTTTTACTCTCACAATTCCCTCTTTGCATTTAAAAAGCAGAAAATGGCTGTACATTTTCAATTTTTTTTTAATGGTACACATTGAAAATTTCTCCAGTTTATTTAGGTTAACCATCATGATTTGCTGACCTCTATAAGTTTTTCACAAATGACAACTTAGGTAGCAATTCCAGATAGTTAGTATGACTATAATGCCTGTCACTACTAATACAGCATGTATCAACCAAATTACCAGTTTTTTCCCTGATTTTGACCAACCAGTAAAGATATCCCACCAGTTGTGAGTAGTGCCTTTTTTGGTATTTTCAGCCAAACTAAGTAGTTTATCTTTTGCAGTGATGCTTAATGCCTCATAATACAGAATACTTTTATTTCTTTTTTCCAAATAGTCTCTGAGAATTTTAGTATTGTTCATTATGTTTTTTTAAATTATCCAAGATACAGGTGTATTGGGAAGCTGTATTAAGTCACAATTCCAGTTCTTGGAAATATTTACTTCTATGGGGTTCAATAAACACATATCTCTTATTATTCCATGGAAGGAAATCAACATATGATAAACATACTACAAAAGGTCATTTTAAATTATGACCTACATTTTGATCTGTAACCAGACAAATATACTGAGGAGCCACTTCTATAAACATTTGAAAAGAAGAAGGCATAAGAGGCCATTTACACAAATTAACAGAATGCTGCAGTAAGCATGGTTTATAGACAGGCAAATGCTGTCCACAAATTAGTCCATTTTGAGTCTGTGTACAATACTCAATTTTATGTGTTTTTCATCTCACATCAATATAATTATCTTCAAATTGTGGCAACCAATACTCATACCCTTCTGGTATGAGAAATATTATAGGTAACACAGTAAATTGACAGATAGTGGTATCAGTAATATTATAATGTATAAACTTTCCTGTACAATATTGTGGAGTGCAATATGTTACTTCAGTAAATAGCTTAATCCGATCTGTATCAGGTATCCATTTGCTAAACAATTGTCGCCAAACATTTTCATTTTGTAACATAAGTTCAGTTTGTACTCTATTTTTTTGAATTTCCACATACAAAGATTGCATAGTGGATTTTGTCCAATTTACAAAAATTGTCATGTTACCATCAAATTTCAACTGATGTAGCTGCATAGCATTATAATTGTCTAAAAATTGCTGCTGATAATTTATATTGTGCAGGTGTGTCTTCTATATTTTTGGATTCCAAGATGCTTGTAAATGCACAATCTGAGAGATATCTTCCACCACTACCTTTAAATGATTAGTTAGAATTTCAATGCCAGCTGCATTAATAGCTCCCATGCCAGTGCCTAGGCTTCCTAGCAGAGTATCCCACCATGCCCTTTTATATTGGCACCTGCCTGTATTTGGGAATGTGATGTTAAAATGTACTACAACCTTTTGATACTGTCTACCTACCATTGTACAGATAGAAGGGATTTTAACTAAATGGTCTATATGAAAAGAGGTAAATTTACCTGTTAATATTGATAGAAAATATGCCCAATGTATGCGGCCTGTAATGACTGTGACATTAGTACATATTACAGAAACTCCAGTAGTAAAATTTAGTTGTATTTTCTTATTATCGGGAGGAATACTAATTCCCTGTATACTATGATTACAACACTTCTTCATATAGGTGAAGATTAGCAGTTGTATGGATGGTGGATATTTCCTTGAATTTTCTCCTTTCCCCAAATAAAATATAGGAAAATGACATTTAATAAAAACTTTGGAATTAAATTCAAGGGTTACTTTAGGACTATTTGGTCAAATGTAATAATGACCCATAACCACGGACCAAAAGGTAACGTTACTGGGAACTATTCTATGCCCAAAGGTACAATTAGCATTAGATGGACAAATAAAGTTGTCCTGCCATCTTTGCCCACAAAAAAGATTTATCTTTGAGCTTTCATGACAACCTAGCTTTAGAGTATTATTGTCCTTGTTTATTTTCAAAACTTGCATTTCTCCTGTTTGACACCCTACCCCAAGGGCTCCAATGAGTACAGCCAGTACAATAACAAACATAATCTTCATTATGTACAATAATATAACCTCTCCATGTATTAATCTGAAAAGTTGCTTTGATAGATGCTTTTTTAACTATTTCAGACTCGGCATTTGCCTTGAGTCTACAACCCCCCCCCCCCCACAAAACCTGAAGTCACTTAATGACTTTCAACTGATCTCTATGAACAAGAATTATTTTGCTCTTTTTCTTTCCTTTAACTTTGTACACTAGAGGTCCTAACTGAACAATTATTTCAAAAGGTCCTTGTCAATTACTATCCCATGGACCGTCGGTCTGGAACGTCTTGATTTGCTGCCTTTTTTGCCATCTGATCAGCATAGCTATTTAACTGAAAATTTTAATTTGTAGCTTTCTGATGAGCTTTTACCTTTAAGATACTGTAGCAACCCACAAAGGACTGACTACAAACCAAATTCCAAATAGTCTGTAACACAGAAGCATGCTTGAGTGGTTTGCCCATGTTATCAGCAAACCCTCTCCTTCCCCATGTAGACATATGCACCTGCAGAGAATTAACTACGTATGCACTGTCTGAAAAAATATTGACAGGTGGAAAATGCTGTAACACATAAAGAACTGCTTCCAGTTCTGCTCTCTGAGCAGACATATGTCCCGGTAACTGAATCAGAGTTGGCTGGCTCATAGAAGGGTTTTCTGGTACTACTGCAAATTCAGTCTGATATTTCTATTGTCCCAAAATCGAGCACTGTCAACAAAGATGGATGGCCTGTCCTCCTGAAAATCAGGAGACAGAATGGGCTTTTCTGGATTTGAAATGTGCCTAATGCATTTCTGTCATTTTCTTTCATACCCCATGAAGTTATATAAGTAATACTTATCTCCTGCCTTTATTGTTACTTGCTTGACACTAAATAATGCCAACCATTTTGCGAACACTGCTTGACTGACATCATCAATCAGTTTATTTAGCTGAGTCACATTTACCAAAGCCTGTATGGCATAATGCGGTGTCTGTACTATAATGTCTTTAGAAAAAGCTATTAGGTATTCAGTTTGTTTTAAACCCCAGTAAATGGCCAAAAGTTGCTGAATACATGGGTGATATCCCCTCTCAATATGTGTCATCTTCCTACTGAAAAATGTAATGGGGCATAAAGTTTTTCCATTTTACAATCAGAGCCCTGAGGTTATTTCTGTAAAAGCACAACAGAGAGTGTGTTGGGTCCAGCTGCTGCCTGAAAATGACGTGTTAGACTTGGAGCTTCTAATTCTGTAGCCTTGGCCAATGCTGCCTTTAAATCACAAAAAGCCTTATTTTCATTTGGTCTCCATTCCAGAAAGGGTAATTCTTTTTGGCTAGAAAGCATGTCATACAGAGAAACTGCCATGCTGGCATAATCCTCTATGATTTCACGATTATAGTTCATGATACCCAGAAATTTGTGCAAATCTGGAATGGTAACTGGTTTATCCACTTGCAAAACTCCCTGCACCCTCTCCGAACAATGAGTATGCCCAGAAGGATGTAAAGTAGTACTTAGAAATTTTACTTCAGATGACGAATTGTACCTTTTCACTTATAACAAACCCTGCCTCCTGCAGTGTTTGAAGGACCTGTGTCACTTTAGTTAAATGCTGTTCATTTGTTTCAGACTGTATAAGTATGTCATCAATGTAATGAAACTGAGTTAAAAGTGTTGGTATGAGAGATTGCCCCCAAGTGTATGCTAATAATACTGCTGTCATTCTTAGGTGTTTAGTTTGCATTGGATACTGCTTTTGCTGAATATAAGCTATGAAATGCTGCGGAATAAAATTCCAGAAACAAAGTTCAAGTGTATCATTCCATACAGTGCCTACAGTTTTAAGAACCCAAGCTTCAAATGTAATCATGTTATTAAAAATACCCTTCTTTTCATCCCACTTAGGGAGAGTTTCTAACATCCTAGACTGATGATAAACTTCAGCATAAAAACCTGCTGAGGCTATGATAAGACTGGTGACAGCAGTTTCTAGTGCTTTAGATTGATATTTTTCTAACAGGGCTTGTAATCTTAAAAGATCTTAATTAGTGAAGTCTGTTGCTGTAGCAGCCTTAGATTCCTGTGTCTCCAATTGAGCTCATAATGTGTTTATTTCTTCCCTAGCAACAATTATGTCATGTTGTGCTTCAGCCAGCTGCTTGTCATATTTTTCTTGCAAATGGACACGTTTACTCATTAACACTTCTATCATACAAATAGCTTTACTGCCCTGTTCAATAACAGTTTGTGTAAAGGTCTTAATTTTAGTCTGTGAGACTTTCAAAAACTAAGAAAATTCTTTTGTACATTCAGAGGTGTCAGCATGCAGTTTACCAGAGGCATTCCATTTATCACAGTAAGTCTGAAAATGACCCATGAGGTCAAGATCCTGCTGGTTGCTAACTTTAGCAATCCAAATTTTAAACTCCTGCAAATCAGACTGTAAAGTACAAACTTTGACATCTGCATTACCTTCTAACACATCTTTTGCAACAGGATATATAGAAACAGGAACCATTGTCTGTGCTTCAAGTGTTACTTTACCCTGGCTGTGTTCCAGGTTTTGGACAATACATTTATGACAAGGCGTGCAAAAAACAACATTTAAATAATTGCAAATAGCACATTTTTGTACATTCTGTGGCACTTTTGCCTTATGTAGTAAAGACTTACAGGTGCTAACATGCTGATTATACCATGTATTTAAATAATTCCGCACATTTATATATGGTTCAGACACATCAAAAGTAAAAGACTGAATGCACTTTTTGGCATTTTCATGAATTGCATTCATTGTTAAAAGAAAAAACAGAAGAAAATATTTACCACAAATGCTCAGGACAAGGTGGCATTGACACGAAGAGCAGTTTTGGGAAAATTTTCTGCTGTCTTTCTCTAGATGTTGGTGATAGGAAAATTTAGGCAGTAGTATTTTTACATCTCATGAATCAACAACTGAAGAAAAATTACCATACTGCCCTGTCCTCCAGTCAATGGACCAAGTTTAGTAAGAGAAGAATTGATTTTAAAAAAAGGTCTAAGTTAGAATGTTGCAGTGTGAGAGGCACCTCTTCAGGTCACCCCCCCCCCCTTGGTTGTTCGGACTGTACTGGTCTCACCACTTTTATAGTGGTACTACACTTTTCAGGTAGTCTGTACCTTTATTCAGTGAAGACACTGAGACAGTTCTGCTGTTATGACATTCCCTTACTGCAAATGAGGTTTACATCTAGCTTAACAATGAAAGTTATACACATCACCATACTTCAGATTAGAATAATCAAAATCTCTGATAAAAAAGAAAAAGTCCCAATCTTTATAGTGTCTTTTCTGTCTGCATCAACAGTTTTGAGAATTTACCAGAATAATAAGTCTTTCCTTTCAAGCATGTCTGCTGACAGTTTGTTTCCCATATCTTAAACATTCTGTTCCTGAAGAATAACTCCTTTCATTCTTGGCCTATCTTGCGTATCATATTGACGAGATACAGTTGCATACAAGAGTTCATATTGACATACTTGTAGATAATACATTTCACAAGCTGCATAGTTTATAAGAGATAAAATATTTTACTTCTGATTCTTATTAACAATTAATGCCAAGCTATATTTGTTTTGCCAAGTTAGTTAGCTGAGTGCACTCTACACACTGAAATGCAGAACATTTATTTTACATTTTCAGAAAAAAATCCACTGAAATCCATTTTAACCTGTTCTTTTACTCTCACACAGTGCACACACTCCACATTGTACACCAGTCATGCTTTGCACACACATTGGATAGGAATACATACATATATCCAAGGACAACACACCATTTTATGCCATAATTACAGATACATAGATGTGTAGAAGAGAGTGACAGACAGTGACAAAGGGCCTTCCATCATGAGGCCTGTCCCAGCCAGCACACATTCAATTGGCTAAAACCACATGATGTGCAAATGTCAATCACTGTAGACATTTGCCTCTGATATCCCTCAACACTATAGTATCTGTGTTGCTTGTGATAACTGTGTAACATGACTGCACAAGTCAGTATTCATCTAGAAGTTGTATACATGTACCTGTGAAATATAAATCTGTGTGTGCCTGAGTGTTGCTTGTCTGCTTCCAGATGAATGGTTTATGGCCCATGCACACAGACTGCAGTCCTCATTGCCCTACTATAGTAAGCCTGCTGATGTCTTTCACCTTGAAATGCATCTTTGGTGAAGGAGTCGCCCTGTAAGCTCTGTGGCATGTGCTATAACTGTGTAATATTATAGTGTGATGTACTAGTTAGGTAGGAGTTCTAATCCTAGACATAGCAACTGTGTGTGTATGCAGGGATCAATGCTTTTGAGGCCATTCACACTCACTACAATTTCCATTGCCCTATTTTGGCAGGGCTGATGATGTCATTCACTTTGAAATACACCTTTGGGGAAGGACCAACCCAGTAAGTCCTGTGACGCATGCTATTACTGCGTAATGCTGTAGTGTGATGTACTAGTTAGATAGGAGTTCTAATCCCAGACATAGCAGCTGTAAAACTTTGTGTGTGTGTTTGTCTGTGTAGGTATCAATGCCTTTGAGGCCATTCACAGTCACTACAACTTCCATTGCCCTACTTTGGCAAACCTGCTGATGTCATTCACTTTGAAATACAACTTTGGGGAAGGAGTAGTCCAGTAAGCTCCATGGTGCGTACTCTAACTGTGTAATGCTGTAGTGTGATGTACTAGTTAGGTAGCGATTCTATTCCCAGACATGGCAACTGTAAAACTGTGTGCATCTGTGTAGGGATCAATGCTTTTGAGGCCATTCACACTCACTACAATATCCATTGCCCTACTTTGGCAGGGCTGCTGATGTCATTCACTTTGAAATACACCTTTGGGGAAGGAGTAGCCCAGTATGCTGCATGGTGCGTGCTATAACTGTGTAATGCTGTAGTGTGATGTAGGAGTTCTAATCCCAGACATGGCAACTGTAACACTTTGTCTGTGTGTGTGTGTGTGTGTGTGTGTGTGTGTGTGTGTGTGTGTGTGTGTGTGTGTGCGTGTGTTTGTCTGTGTGTGTGTGTGTGTGTGTGTGTGTGTGTGTGTGTGTGTGTGTGTGTGTGTGTGTGTGTGTGTGTGTGTGTATTTGTTTGTCTGTGTAGGGATCAATGCTTTTGAGGCCATTCACAGTCACTACAACTTTCATTGGCCTACTTTGGCAAGCCTGCTGATGTCATTCACTTTGAAATACACCTTTGGGGAAGAAGTAGCCAGTACGTTCTGCTGTGCATACTATTATTGGGTAATGCTGTAGTGTAATGTATTAGTTAAACAGGAGTTCTAATCCCAAACATGGCAACTGTGAAACTTTCTTTGTGCATTTGTTTGTCTGTGTAGGGATCAATACTTTTCAGGCCATTCACACTCACTACAATTTCCATTGCCCTACTTTGGCAAGCCTGCTGATGTCATTCACTTTGAAATACACCTTTGGGAAAGGAGTAACCCAGTAAGCTCCATGGTGCATTCTATTACTGTGTAATGCTGTAGTGTGATGTACAAGTTAGATAGGAGTTCTAATCCCAGACATAGCAACTGTAAAACTTTGTGTGTGTCTGTGTAGGGATCAATGCCTTTGAGGCCATTCACAGTCACTACAACTTCCATTGCCCTACTTTGGCAAACCTGCTGATTCTATTCCCAGACATGGCAACTGTAAAACTGTGTGCATCTGTGTAGGGATCAATGCTTTTGAGGCCATTCACACTCACTACAATATCCATTGCCCTACTTTGGCAGGGCTGCTGATGTCATTCACTTTGAAATACAACTTTGGGGAAGGAATAGCCCAGTAAACTCTGTGTTGCATGATATAACTATGTAATGCTGTAGTGTGATGTATTAGTTAAGTAGGAGTTCTAATCCCAGACATGTGTGTGCATGTGTTTGTCATTAGTATCCTTTGTGGAGGTAGCGGTGAGTGTGTAATGACTGGACTCATTGTGGAGTGGGTTTTGAAAATTTCTTATATGGGGGGGCTATTATATGTCACAAGAAGAGAGGCTGGTGTAGACAATCCATATACATGTGACATAATGGCTTGGGGAACAATATAGGCAACCCTTGTATTACCCAGAGAACACTCTCCACCCATGTTTCATACACAAACACGCTTGGCTAAGCAACAACCACTATGTTGGTCATATTGCCCACATATAGTAACCATGGTGTGATTGCAGTGGACTATAGAGGACATAGCACCCTGTTCCATCCCTACAATAGGCAAATCATTGCATACAGTGCTCCTTCCTTATGTTCCCCACTGAATTCATGCAACAACTGTAAATTCAGCAAATGTAACCCACAAAGAACATACCATGCCTTAGACACATGCCCTGTATGGACAGATGCCGCTGACACCAGTGAATACCTGCATAATGCAGTCAATGTAGGTGCAGGGTCAACCTAGTTTCCCTTGCCAGTTCTCACCACGTGAGGTCAGGAATGGCACATCTGATTATAATAATCTGTGTACACAGCATGCCCCAGACACCCCAGGTACACTTCCACATGTCACAGAACATGCATGTGGGACATGTGCAAATCCCAGACAACGTCCATGTTATGGAATATAGAATACTTACATGGCAAGCATTGCACAACATTGGCCACCCACAATAGTAACCCAGATGAGTGGATGGTGAATACAATACCTACCTGTGTGGACCAATCCAGACACTACACCCCGAGCCACACTGCAGACCATTGTCATGTGGCCTGATTCCAAGGTATACCCTTTGCCTAGCCTTGTACAGCCTTTTGGTACAGTCAGCCACTACAAACCTGTGAAGCAATGCACCCATACATGTCAGTACTGGCAGACCTGTGTGTGTGTGTGTGTGTGTGTGTGTGTGTGTGTGTGTGTGTGTGTGTGTGGAGTATAATGATTTGGACACCATTCACACTCAGTACACCTCCTATTGGCTTACTGAAGCATGCCTTCTGATGTCGGACACATTGACATACCCTTTGCCCATATATCAGCTTGATAACCTCTGTGGTGTATGTCATAACTGCATGTTACTGTAATGTAGCAAACTAGTTAATTAGGAAGTCTACTCCTGACCCTGCCAACTGTGATAATGTGTGTGAGTCCCTGAGAAAGTGTGGCTGTGTCATCCTTTACACCTGTTCTTGTGGACATGCACATGTACTATACCTACCTTATCCCTCCTTTATCACTGTTGCTGATGTCACTTTCCATCAAATATACCTTTGGACAGCTCCCCAACATGTAAGCTCTGTGGTGCATGCAATAACTGCATAGACATGTAATAGCTATACATAGTCAGGCAGGGTTTGAAACCCTGTACTGGTAAGTGTGTGACAAAAACATACTTAGCTTTTACTCTCCTATCCCCTCCCTGTCTTACTTTTTCTCTGTCTGTCTCTCTCACTCCCACTCTGGTGGATGTGGAGAAGTACACCTGCTTTGCTTAGGCAGCAGCTTGTGTTTTGTAAGTGATGCTCATGATCAGCTGATGGCCTGTGCACAAATTGCAATCCCCCACTAGCTGATTGCATGTGGAACAGCTGTGGTAACATTCCCATAGCCAATTGCATGGAAACACACTCCTATAACTAGGTACATCATGTGGGTGTTGGCCCTTTTCATTCACTGTGAGTAGGACTTCATGTCGGTGTTTGGCAAACAGCAGCATAGATGGTAGTGGGATATACCTCTAACAACATACACTGTGGAGACAGGCCAACAAACAGGAGGGGGATGTTCCAGAGATGACTACAGAATGTAAGTGTTGCTCTTCTGCATTTGGAGTAATGGTGGTTTAACAGGGTTTTTTGTGGATATGGCTGGTCTACATGATTTAATACCTGTCATGACAGTGTTATCTGTTTGAAGAAACTCCCACCTATAAGGTTATCTGCAGAATGACCAGTATTTGGAGCATTATGTGTCTTGTGTTACTCACAGATTATCTAACTTAGAACTGCAGAAGCATAGTCTGAGGAATGCAGTCAGTACATGGTGACAGCCATGAGAGTTATTGACTTCATATCCCTCATAGGATATATGTCACAACAAACCCTGTTACAACAGTAAATGTATGAGGTTATCACAGCAACATGTCAATATTGGCCCTGTGCTTGTGCCTCCAGCCACAACTCTGTCAACCTTTGTACGTATGTCATGTAGTAATAGGTGCATATGTTCAGTACACCATTATTTATTAACATCATACCTGATAACAAGAATGTGAGAAATCAGACTGCAAGACATGTTATGTATAGTAGGGGTTATATTTGAGGACATAACCTGGGCATTCTGTGATAGTGTGCACAGTAGTGAGGTCTCTGTTCTTATAATGTACTTATGGTGATTGTCGACTGTGTGTGTATTGCAAATATGCACCTTGGTCTGTGTACAGACTGTGGTAGATGTCATTGTTCTTGGTTCTGTTCTATCTGATGTTACATGCTGCTCCATTGTATGGTACCCTTTCGGCTTAGATGTTTGTAGGGCCAAACACACACATGTCCCATACCACAGACAGGCATTGGGCCACACTGTGTAGTGGCCTAGTATATGTATGGTTAGTGTATGAGTGGCACATATGAGGATGGTGTTGATCAGACAGTCCATACACTGTAATATTAAGCTCGCTTATCATATGTGGCTGTGTTCACATAGGTTGTGAGTATGCACTTTCACACATGTGTCTGTTACTCTGTGCTGTGACATGCCTGTAGAGCCTGCTATGTTTGCAGGTACATGTGAATTCCCCCATAAGAAATGCAGGCCAGCGTTGTGGCAGTCTGCCTGTAGTTTGCACAGTGCCTTGTTACATGAATAACAGATTACTGTATTTACCCAGTGTGATGCTATGTCCATATATTTGTCAGATGTACTGCTGCTGGGCCACCATAATTGTCATGTATTTCTGACAAAGCAGTGGGATGCTGTACAGATGTATGTCACTAACTAGTGGGTAGTATGTGGCCATGTGACTTCTGCACCACCAATTATTATGTGTCAGGACAGACAGGAGTGCGTAAATGCATAAACTGTGTTGGCATAGGTATTCCAGTATTTGCGTGATATACCCATTTACATGGCTGTTAACATCCACATTGGCTTGGTCCACATGTCTTGCACTAAGGGGTTCTGTGTATTACCTCTGGACTGACCAAAGTGTGTCAGATTGTCCACATTTATTGATCGTATATGTGTTGTATTCCACAGGACCATTACTGTGATATCAGTGGTACTATACTAAGATTCCCTTAGGATGTTTGTCAGTAACTGATGACATACATGTCAACAGCAGATGTGACCTCCCGCACACATTTCAGCTGTTTTTTTTTGGATACACACAACATTTCTGTTAAGACAACCCCTATTAGAGTTGCAAAAGTCTACATATATACCTGCAATACATACATGACATCCCTTTGCACTAAGAGGTTGAGACTAGTGGTGCTGAGGTATGACTCCACTCCATGTCCTGGACATATGTTAAACATACATATATATATATATATATATATATATATATATATATAGATATATACACATATACATATACACACACACACACACACACACACACACACACACACACACACATATATATATATATATATATATATATATATATATATATATATATATAGATATATACACACACACTTCTATATATGTCTACACATATACAGATATATATATATATATATATATATATACATTTGAAAATACAGTGTTGAATAAGCATTGGTGGTTTTACACATGTGATTAGTATGTCATTATTATTTAAAGCATTGGAAAAGTGTTGGGTGCATTTCTGATGAAGTTCTGTTTTAATAAAAGAACGAAAACATTAAAGCAGGTGGCTGTTCGTCTTCCATTTGTGCCAACAGTGGAGTTTTGGTTATTTGGTTTTGCTCTGTTTTGGTTCGGTGATATATATATATATATATATATATATATATATATATATATATATATATATATATATATATATATACACACACACACACACACACACACACACACACACACACACACACACACACACACATATAGTTATAGATATCTACATATATATATATATATATATATATATATATATATATATATATATATATATATATATATATATATATATATATATATATACATATATATATATATATATTTATATATATATATATATATATGTGTACACACACACACATATATATATATATATATATATATATATATATAGTGAGAGCGAGAGAGAGATCTATATATGACCATAGATATGATGCAATGTACAGATGTATATAAATACATATATATGAATACATTTACAAATGTTGTTGGCTCTTACTGGAATAAACTTCCCATAGAACTGACCTCCCTAGGCTCATCAAAACTTTTCAAGAAACAACTAAGGTACCATTTCAAATCCAACTGGCTATGCCCTTGTTCTAATCCTGACTGACTTTAGTGCCCAGCTCTCTTTACAACTCCCTCCATTACTTTCTCTACTTGTTTCTACTACTTGTATCACTCCTCCTCTGTAGCTCACCTTATATCCACTTAGATATTACTTTTCCTATAACATCTTTTCTCTTTACTCAATACACCTCTGGATCCTGTCATCTACCCTCTCACTTAAACCTACACTTTGCTCCCTGCTGTGCAATTCTATTTCTTAGAACTGGTGCCCTGGCACAAATGTATTATTATAACTGTCAATACTATATAGTATAGACCTTTGTATATGCTACCTCTTTCTTTCTTTCTTTTCAAAATTACTACTCCTGCTTTTCCTAATAACATGGGATTAGGAATTCTACTCAGTATTTAGTATTTTAAGTATTATACATATTCTGTAAAAATGATGTAATTTAAGAACTGTACATTTCTGTAAAAATGCTTCTGCATTGTTAATATCCTACATTCAATTAGTTCATTAATCCTTATAAGTTGTATCTTATAGTAATGTTTTTTTATGTAATGTACCAGTATATAGTGGAGCTTTTCTCCTCGGGCCTCTGCTGAAAATGGACATGTATCCAGCCAGACTAGCCCGGTCAACAAATGTAAAATAAATAAATAAATAAATATGTGTATGTACATGTACACACATATATATATATATATATATATATATATATATATATATATATATATATATGTATATCCATGCCCTTGTCATGTGTAAGTATTACTGTTGTGTATACCTTCCCAGATGTATCACAACAAATTTATCTGATATGTCTATATTTAGATATAACAACATATGTGATGCAACAGTAATATCACTAACAAGTACTACACAATTGTAGAAGTCACAGCAATTGTTCAATACTGTTCAATATGTGTACTGACAGATATATTGGAAAAACAACTGCCGTTACAGCTCTCATGGTGTAGTGGTTAACTGCTGTGATTAGAGTGTACAGAGTCCTGGGTTCAAGATCTGCAAGGGCTGTTTATTTTGTTGCTGGGAAGAACAAGGGCTGTTGGATGCAGAGTGGTTAATCCAGTTTTGAGCAGCTTTAAGCATGTTTACATGGGTTTGCGAGAAGGTAAGCAGTGCTAACATACTGTTAAACGTACAGGCGCTTACACTGTATAAGCTTCACTTACCGGTGCGCAAATGTGCTTAGCTATAATATTGCAGCAATGCTGACACATGCTAAGCATGGCTCAGCCCTGGTAACCAGTGCTTACATTCCAGTCTGATAACATAGCAGTGTAATGACATCTGTAATAAGTATGTAATGCCATGTAGATAACATGCGTCTATGTGCTGTCATGACAGTAGCAAGTGGTGTGAGTCTACTGTCTTGAACACGAGTATATATGGCTTGTACAACACACTTATCCATGTGAATGTGTTACATACATGGGTAGTATCCCAAGTTATATCCAGTCACACTGGCATGTAGTGTATCATTACGTTACTACTGTTGACAGTGCTTTCCCAAGTAAGAGTAGATTGCTAATTGTAGTACTGGAAACAAACACCCTTGCATGCAAAGATGGACTCTGAGTCCTCACTGTCACGTTCCTGGTGTGTGAGCTGTGTCTCATTAAATATTTCCTACTGAATAATGATCTGACGTGGAAAATTACTGTAGACTACTGTATTTATAGCACATGTCAGTGAGGGCTGCCATCATGTAGTAATGGCATACCTATCGGTGTCAGACATCTATCTGTCAACACATTCATCCTAATGCATAGCCAGTTGGGTAGCTGATGTCTGTCAGTCCTCTGTACAGATGTGCAGAAGTCAGGTATCCATCTTGGATACTTACACACAATCTATGCTTGACTGACACAGACGTGTGCCCAGCTGTGTTATAAATGCCAAAGATAGGACTCCACACTTTGTATGCACCTCATACCATGGATACCGCAACGACACTGCCGCAGTCAACAGAACATGCTTGGGTAAAGGTCACTAAGACAGACACTGACCATGTTATGTAATACATGTTGCATACATGTCAACTGGAGCACCTCACTGCCCCTGTGTAAGAGGCACCCAGATGATTGGCTAATGCATGTTACTCTCACCCTGAGGATCACCCCAGTGGTGTCTGTCAATAGATGGCCCGCTGGCACATGGCAGGTGGCATGATACCTCTGTACACACATCCCCTAAACTTCCCATCTCTCCATGGACAATAGCCTGGTACACACCTATGAACACCTGCACCGATGCAACCCAGTACTGACAAATGTGTACATGTGCATTACTGAGAATATCAGTGTCTGTATGTTTGTAGACATGTAATTGGAATACCCTGAGGCCCTTCACACCCACTGCACCCCCTCCCATTGCCATAGTTAGAAGTGGCTGCTGCTGTACTGGACATTTCATGTACCCTGTTACACTCTTCTCCCTAAGGGTTACCTGGGCCTTGCAGTTCCAGCACAACACTGTTGTACAAATGGATTGATAGGCATGGGATACCCACTGCGTTCTGGCAAGTGTATGTATGTGTGCATGTGTGTATATATGTAGGGTACAGCATTCCAAGGTCACATACTCCTATTACAATACACATTGCCACACAGTATTAGGGATAGTGGTGTTGCTGACCATAGGAGAGGCATGACAATGCATCATCCCACTATGCGTGTGGCATGTGCATTACATGCATATCCCTGTAGTAGCACTCTTGGGATGGACAAGGGGTTGTATTTCAGTCCTGGTCAATGTGTGATGGTGGGTATGTCAGAGTGTTATCATGGGTTCCAGTGTGTACAATATCCACAGTGGGGTGTGGGTGCTGGGTATACTGTCATTACACCATGTTACCCCGGTACATGTCCCATGTACCACTGTATGGTGACCACTATCACCATCAACCGTAAGTTAACTGATAACACTATCCAGCCCAGTTATGCATGTGCTGTGTGCAACCTACCTATAAGACAGGGGCACACTGACAAGGTAGTTAGCACTGATAGGCCCAGGTCTCTCAGATGTGTGTCTGACTGTTATGTATCTGTCAATGTGTATATGACGGTATGTCACACTATATATTGTCCATATGCAACCATTACATCCCCATTACCATACAGTACATGTCTGGGGATGTTCTGCATGTAACATGTAACATGGAACACACCTCATCCTAAAAGGTATGTGGTGTGTGCAATTAAAGCCACACACATCAGTAGCACTACATACCTAGGTAGGGGTCTAGTCCCAGTGTTGCCAACTAAGAGTGTGCATGTATGTGGAGGGATCTACTTCAGTTTGCAGAATATACATGTGCCAGGGGGTCATCTGTCTAAGAACTACCTGGCATATGCTAAAATTTCACAGGTATCATCCTGTGGACATGCATTCCATCACAACTAGTGTTAGATGTGTAAATGGCCTCTTCCCCACTGCAGTGCTGGGGCTGGTACTGCCACTAAGGGAGTGGCTTGGTGTCCTTGCACGTCCATGTCAACCTCCAACTGTTGGAGTTGCTGGGCTATGTCCACATGGCCATAGCACCACTCCCACCACATGCTCTTGCATGGACAATCCACTTTCGATGAGTCCCACAATCTCACCCCACCATCTGTTCATGACCTCTGTATAATAACGGAGGGCACCTGCAAGATCACGGATGTTGTCAGTTACAGCTGAAAGAGTAGCTCTGTGCAGCCTCAGACTCTGTCTAGTGTACTGTTCCATATGTGCCTGCGCCTCCATGACAGCCTGAAACATGCATCTGGTGGTACCAGATGTGGCACTTCTGCTAGGGGAACGATGACCAGAAGCCCTCCAATGAGCAACCCTGTACATCTGCCTATGTGGTACCCTGCTGGATCTCTGGCTATGGCTGCTGTGTCCAGACACATGAGCCATAGATACCACAATGTCCTGTATACTGCCGCCAATCACCAACTGTCCCTTTGCTATGGCCACTGGTGATGCGGTATTTATAGGCACTGTGTGTGTGGGGTTAGGGTGTATAACAGGGGGATGTCAAACGATGGTGTAGTTTTGGCCACTGACAACCCTGCCTGTGTCTCAACACACCTATAATCATTTTCAGTGTCTGTATGGACACCAACATCAGATTGCCTGCAGGAGGGATCTAGACACACCTCGTCACCTGTGAGGGAAAAACAAGAAACGCACTTTAAGACCTGTACGTCATTGCTTAACATTCACACATACACACACACACACACACACACACACACACACACACACACACACACACACACACACACACATACATACACACACTAGCATTCCACCATAATACTTACCTGTCCCTGAGTTTACAGACTGTCCCAAGTTTATTCTCTTATGTTCACCATCCTGCATCAGACTTGGAAACTTACACTCATTATTACCAATCATTAACGTGTCATTCTTCTAATTGCCTACACAAGTGATCACAAAACATGACCTGTTACTCCATTACCTTTTTGACTTGATTGGAGTTGGTTTTACAAAGACTCACTGCTGTCATCCAGTGTTCACCCTGGGTTTGATCAGACATCATGAGCATGGCCCCCATATGTTAGGGGCTACTATAGTCACTCAATAATGTCACACACTTGAGTGCCATACATAACTATTAATCAGTAAATGCAAGATCTGTTCCTTTATTAACTTACTATGTGGACAACAGTAATATTTGGAAACACTCACTGGTGTTGTCAAGTAATTCCCCAATGCATCTGTAGTGCTGCATAAGTGGGTATTCTATCACTATTCTGCTGATTGCAATTATAACAGTATACCTGGTGTCTAGTTTCCCTCCCAATGCATGTTCCATGCTACAGACCTTATTATACTATCAGCTGGCCTGAGATTACATGTCAGACAAGTATTCCTGGTGTCGCATCTGTCTGTCCATGTCCATGTACTGCATGATTTCAAAGGGAAGTCGAGAGGTATGAACAACCCCACAATCACACATGTGTATACATGAACACACACACAAACACACACACATCCTACATACATCAACCCCCCTCCACTCCACCAGATTGCACTTACAGACAAAATACCCCCCCCCTAAAAACACGCACTTACAGGTGAGGTTGCACAAACATATTACACACAGACCTTTCATTACCCATCTGTCAACATGCATGGCATATGGTACTCAACAGCATGCAGTGTAGCTGTAGTCAATCCATGCTAGCAACATTTTACATATGTGTGATGCATGGGCTGTGTTAGTAGTTGATGCCCCTTCCTTTGGAACACACTGCACCCATGTACACTGTATTGCTGTGCACCTGTTCGGCACCCTGGCATGTACTGTGCACTATACCTCACAGGTGTACACACCATTGGTGAATGTCTATTACTGTGTCAGTTATGTCTGCTCTGTTGCTCAAGCCCCTATGTGTTTGTCCGACACAAACCTGGGATGATATGTGGACAGATGTCATTTGTGAATACCTGATGTCTGATTTACAGATCGCATCATCAGTGGTGCATGTATGGCCAATACGATACAATTACACTGAGAACCTTCAAACCTTACCATGGCTATGGGAAGTGTACACACCCTTATTGATATGATGTCCTCTTCCTTGATATGCCATGGGACCACATTACTGCATATGTTAACATTACATGAACCTGATATATGACATATGACCTGTACAATCAAATGCAGTGTCAAACAAATGTGTTAGTTGTGCAGATGATGATTGAGATGCATACATTTTGTGGGTGCATATGTGTGCATGCCCTTATCATGGTGGTGTGTTGCAGCTACTGTTATGTGTACTACAGCAGTCACTATTCCTGGAAGGAGTATACTAGCATGGGCCATCTGCATTTGCCAGTAGTTGGTTAGTCTGCCCTACACATGTCCCCCAACTCTGCATGATTGCAAGGTCATCTCATGTGCACATCCCTTGGAGTTCACACACTGCCATCACTATTGCTGTGGAGTCAGGGTTATGTCTGCCACAGTTCCTGACCCTGACTGTGTGAAGATACAGCCATTTGTAGCATTCTTTGCATCCCTGCTGCAGTGCACTGTTGTGTCATGATGACACCCCTCCCCACCCTCAGCCTTTTTGCAGATGCTTGACAACTATGGCCTACACATGTGTGTCATTTTGCAGTGTCCAAAACACTGAACACCATGTGTACCAGGTTAGTCACATCTAATGAATGGCAAACATACAGGTGTACACTGGCACCGGCAAGGTACAGATGGGGATGGTGTGCCTGAGGTGGGGTGAGGTGTTGGTCATGCAGCACATGTATCTTACTTGATACTCTCTGTAGGTTTCCAACATGGTCTTGGTACACCAGTACACATTGCAATGCATCCCTTTTGGGGACCTTTTCTGTTATGCATAAGCTAACTATAGAGAGGCCTGGCTGATGTTTCCTGTGGTACAACTGTCCCATCTGATTACCCTAACCCATAGGCCACACATATGCAGAGTTCAGGCAATTGCTGACATGGGTGCTGCACAGCTAGTACTTGCTAGACATTCCTGCAACTCCCTCAGTGTTGTGCCATGTTACTAGGCAGCATACATGACCAGTTTGCTACATGTGACATCATCTGTCTTGGATGGCCATCTGTTTATTTTTGATATTAATCCTGTCCCATAGATCCTCACCACATACATGACTGTCTGCACTGTTCGCCATGGTATATGCAATGGTGAGGTATGGCTACATGTCCAACTCCTGGGTGCTACATGTTGGGTATGGGGTACATGCCATGTCATGTAAGATGTGTACAAGCCACGGCTGCCTCTGTTGTAGGTAAGTGGGCACATTTGATGGCCAAATGTCTTGTACAGCAGACCATTTCTTGGTGTAACATTGGGGATGTGTATTTGCTGGAAGGTGCATTCTCATGAATAATGCATGCTGTCAGTACCTCAAAAGCTGCTTCCACTATATGTTATCTGGAGTGTGTGCACACATATGCTTCCAATGTTTGTGAAGGTATGTATTCCCCATATTTGCTGTCCTAACATACAATTCCATATTATACACTCTTTGTTCATGTTAGGACCACATTGCAGGTTGTAAGGGTTGTGGACTGCAGTATTGTGATATGCCATAGTGTAGATCTGTAACAGTTGCCATTGTAATACTGGTATATACACTGTTGTAGTACTGTATAAGGGTGATGTTTCACACATGTCCCTACTGTAGGCCATTTGTCACACCATTATGTTCATCTCTGTAGATACATTTTGCAATGACAGGATGTTAGTTATGTTTCAGGAGTCTGACATACCCTTCAGATACACCATCATGGTAACCACAGTGATGCAGTGCAGTTAACAGCAACAATACATGAACTTGTACAGCATGCATTATGGGTAGGTGTGTTAAATGTGTGCATGGAATATATGTTGGCCATAACATGACCAGTATATTGGCAAACCTGAACAAACACCATACTCATCAGCTACAGGCTGCTGCCCTGGAGGTATACCAAAGGGACCTACATATGTGTGTGAGAGATGTGATGTCAGTAGCCACAGCTGTGGCATTGGTACAGGGTGGGTGCAGCATTACAGTACATCAACAGTACAAGCCCAC